>NC_142008.1:64924126-65224126 GCF_049901715.1 Pseudonaja textilis
GATACTAACAAAAGATACTACTTTTTAAAAACTACATGTAATTCTGTGTTGAAATTATTATTGTTTTATTACTAATATTATTATGGTTAATTTTCAATTCAATTCAGTCTGGGACTGCTAAAAACTTAACAGTTCAATATCATTTTTTGGGTCAGAGCATAGTGCATTGTCATTAGTTTTCTTGTCTTTCGATTCAAGTTATCAAGTTCTATCTGAGTCCAAACAAATATTCCAGCAGAGTATCAAATTACAGGCACTGCCCAGGTGTTAATTGCTTTTATGATATTTCCACCACTCAGCTTTGATCTCAAAATTTTCTGGACTCGCTTTATGTATTTTGTTGAAGTAGCTTTCTTGACTTGGTTGTGCAGCAGGTTCTTAAGTACTTGAATCCTGCTTCTGGTATTACTGCTTTTATCAACTCTTCATTATCAAGATAAAATCCATCATTTTCAACCATTTTCCTAACTTAACAGTAATTGTTGTCTTTGTCAAGGTGGTTTTTTGCACTGACAGAATATTCAGGTGTAATAAGGTCAAAATTTCCATGTATCTAGGTAGCCCTTTGGATATTGCTCCAAGGGCTCCTATTACTAGTAGTACAACCATGGATTTTTTCTTCCATAATTGCTCAATTTCAATTTGCAGATTACAATCTTTTGTTATATTTCTAGCTGTTTCTCTTCAATTCGTGCATCACCTGGTATTACAATATCAATGAACCAGATTTTTTTCTTTTCCACAATAGTGATGCCAGGAGTGTTGTGGACCAGATGTCTGTCTGTCTGGATCCGGAACTCCCACAAGATTTTCACCTGTTCATTTCCAAGAACTGTCAATTTGGTGTTCTCAGTAATTTTTGCTGCATTTGAACCCAAACTTTTGGCAAAGCTTCCAATGTATGATTTTGGCAATTCAATCATAACATTGTAGATAATCAGATTGTGAGATTTTGCTGCAGTCACTGATAAGGTGATCCACTGTTTCATCTTTCTCACTGCATTATTATTATTATTGTGGTGGTGGTGGTTGTTATTTAAAAAGTGACTTACCTCTGGATAGAGATTAAATCTTTTCAGTGTGTTTATTACAAGAGGATATTCAGTTAGATTATCATTCATAATCATCCAAACTCCACTGTAAAATGATGGTGCTTCAACGATAGTCTTGAAGTAGGAATAATAGAGACCCTAAGATGAATATATTTAAAAACAATACTTAAACATTTAATATTTAAATATATAATTTGTTTCATATTTGTACATTTGAATTTAAATAATTTGCTATAGCAATAAATATAATAATATCTATTGAAGTAATTTCTAGATCAGAAGTAAAATAAAACAAGATTAAAATAAATATTGCAAGTTATCTGTAATGTATCAACACATATGTTGAACTAGACCTGGCAAAATCCAAGTTCAAGTTTATACTAAAGTCACTGACACCAGTCATCAGGTATTGCTATAGAAAATAGGAGCAAGCAAGTTTGGTTTAGTGGTTAAGGCAACAGGAGACTGTGCATACTAATCCATCCTAAAATATGAAAGTCAATATGTGGGTAAAATAGAAAGAAGGAGTATTAGATATTTTTACCAACTTATGGTTATTTATAAACATAATAAACATGGAATATAAATAGGTAAGAAAAAATACCACATAAATTACACATAGTACCCAACTTACAACAGTTGTTTAGTGGCACTGAAAAAAGTGACTTATGACCATTTTTACACATGACCATTGCAGCATCGCCATGGTCACATGATCAAAATTCAGCCACTTGGCAGCTGACTCATATTTATGATGGTTGCAGAGTTCCAGGGTCATATGATCAGTTTTTGTGATCTTCTAATAAGCAAAATCAAGGGGGAGACAAGTTCATTTAACAACCTGTTACTAACTTAACAACACAGTAATTCACTTAACAACTATAGCAAGAAAGATCATAAAGTGGGGATAAATTCAACTGTGTCACTTAGCAATAGAAAATTTGGGCTCAACTGTGATCATAAGTTGAGGACTACCTATATTTGACATCATTCAAGAAAGGCAGGATATGAATCTAAAGAATCAATCGATATATTATATTCCTAACGAGTTTGTACTACTATTATGAGGTTCTAAATTCTTCTTAATCTCCCAAGCCGTGCAAATCATTAACAGAATAAATTAAAAATAACAACTGAATCTACATTTAGCCATTACAAATATAAATTCCATAAATTTTATTCCAAGCATAACTAAAATATATTTAAAATATATTTTATTGAAAAGATAAATATCTCTCATAGTAGGGGTCCCCAACTGGGCACACATGTGGATGAGTGAGCAAAGCTTCATCTGTGCATGAGTCTATGTTGCATTGAAACCATCCCCTATCTCCAATCCATGGAAAGATTGTCTTCCAAGAAATGGTCCCTCATGTCAGAAAGATTGGAAACCTCTGTCTTATAGCTATATTTTTCTTCTATCCAATTATGCATGATTCTCGGAGTCTGCCTTGATAAATCTCTGCAGCTTTCTTGGCAAAGTTTTTCGGAAGTGGTTTGCTGCTACTGCCTCCTTCCTATGGCAAAGAAAGTGACTGGTCCAGGATCACCAAATTGGCTTTGTGTCTAAGGCAGTACTAGCATTCACAGGCTCCTAGTTGGTAGCCTGGTGCCTTAACCACTACATCACATTTACTGAAACAATTTACTAATGTAATATATAAGTTGTTTGATTCCCAATGGCTACAGAGCAAATTAATTTAGTAAAGATATAATCTAAAGAAGCTGCATGTATTTGAAAAATTTCCAGCATCAGTAAAAGAAACTCTGATAAGTATTCTGTGAAACTGCAAACACCTAAATATTAAAATATTTCTAAATCATCTAAATAAGTACAATATCTTTTTGATTCAAGAATACATGGCAATTTGCAATTAAAAATAAAAAACATATAATTGTATATCCTTATTGCAGAATTAATAAATCTAAAGTAATAATATCACTTAAGTTATAAGTTCTAACCATTTCAGTTCGAAATGCCATTTCCCGTTCCAGAGTTGAAAGATGAGAAAAGTGACGATCATTTTCAAAGAGAGTTGTTATGTGATACCTGTTAAAAGTATACATATTTGGCAATAAATCAGAAGAAAGAGCCAGGAATTATTTGGGTAAAGAGATTATTGGATAAAACTTAATCACAAAAATACAGAATCCTGCTATGGAGTGATAGATCATTCTATTTCTTCCTAGTGAGTCTATTCACCTTCATTACAATCATTTGCACATATTTTTACAACTTAGGTGTACTATAATTCGTCATGTGCTCTACATAAACCAGTCCATTATAAGAAAATAAACATGAAATCTACATGACATTCAGAGTCATGTAAGTCATTATTTCCATATTGTTATATGTACTTTAAATGTTTAACATATGAAAAAAGTTGTCATCAACATGGAGGTTGTATTAAATGAAAAATATTTGACTTCAGAAAATATCTGAGTAGAGGCCTATATATTAAAATATAACCCAGCATTATTATGTTAGAACTATTAAAATAGCAACAACAAAGACATAAATTAAATTAGAAAGCCTTCATCTCAGCCTGAAATATTGTTTACTCCTTCAAATATAGGCATGCAGCAAATTAACAGCCTTTCTACTTGAGAATTCTTATTTTTTCCTTTTATAAGACCTGAATGTCTACATTCTAATATCTTCCGGAACAACAACACTAGTGCAACAATGGACTAATGTTGTATTAATGAGACCAAATCTTGTTTATTATTGTTTATTATGCCTAAAAAAGTGAATCCTGAGAGAAAAAAATGTGAGTACCATTAAAAAATAAGTAAAAACAGGAAGCCTATTATGTAAATGAATTAAAAAAATACAGAGAAAAAGTTAAAAAACATCCATTTTGGCCTAAATCACACAGAGGTGATTTGAAAACTGAGTACAACTTTTGGTCTCATGCAGCATCGAGGTAGTAGTGACTTCCCCAGAAAGTTGGAGATAATTGTTCTCTTTGTGGAGTGGCACTAGAAAGAACTGTGAACTAGCAAGCTCCAAAAGCTTTTCCCAGTGTCAGCTTTGTAAGATCTAAACTCACATTGTCACGAGGTCATCACGTGATGTATTGCAACTTTTTTCCCCTTTGCTAAATTGGGCATGAGCATGACCAGCGCATGACACATCTGGCCTACGGGCGATAAGTTTGACACCCCTGATCTAAATTCATCAGGAAGGATGTTTTGCCTCCTTCCTTGCGTACTGAGAGGAAGAGAATGCTAAGTAAATACAATTGGAGAAAAAAAGGATTTATAACCAATCCTATAAGTTTCTGCTGTTGTACACTGAGCTTGGCAATGTTAGATGTATATCAAAGTTTTATTAGAAGCCAAGATACCATATACATAGATAGAAGCTAATATTATTTTAACCCCGAAAGAAGAGTCAGATTATACTACAGGTCAATATCCTTATTAAATTCAGACTACAAAATATTCACTTTAATCATAACTGAAAGGCTCAAGAGATTAATGAATGAGTTTATACATTCTGATCAAAATGGGTTTCTACCTAAAAGGCAAATTAGTAGCAATATGAGAATTATTTTAGATATGTTGGAGTATTATGAAAAACAATTGCCATTGATCTTTTTAGATGCCCAGAAAACTTTTGATAATGTAAATTGGCAATTTATAGTGCAACAATTAAAGTATATGGACTTAAGCGAATAATTTATAAACATGGTCAAGGCAATATATGCAAAAGTGATGTGACAGAGAATTTCTATATAAAAAGGTACAAGACAAGGATGTCCATTGTCCCCATTGTTATTTATATTAACATTGGAAGTGTTAATTAGAAATATTAGACAGGACCCAGAAATAAAAGGAATGGAAATAAAAAAAGAAGAGTATAAATTACAAGCATTTACAGTGTCAGCTTTGGAAGCCACATTGAAACCAGATGCCCCCCAGCTGCCACGTTTTAAGCCTGGGAAAGTGGGAAGGTGGAAGTTCTTGGGGTATATGTAGTTGGACAAAATAACATTCTTTTTTAAGTTCAAGGTCATGCTATTGTGCACATATGTGAGGGGAAGTCTTCAGTCGGGACAGAGGATGATTGGGGCATGTGATGATGGGTGTAGGGGGTTGGATTTGTAGTTTTGATTATTGCAAGGAAGCTCAGAATTTTCAGATTCGGGATTCCCACAGTTGTGCCAGTTACTATCCAAATAAAAGAGAACTTTTGAGCGATGTCTGTCTCGGAGTTATTGGTTGGAGTGGGGGTTTGCTGGAACACTGACATGCAGATGACCTAGTTTTTATACTAGAAGAACCATTAGAAACCAGCCCTAGATTAATAGGGAAAATAGAGGAGTATGGAGAAGTTGCAGGATTGAAAATAAATAAAGAAAAAACTAAAATACAAGTTAAAAATCTTACAGATAAGATAAAAATGAATTGACAAAGAAGATAGATCTTCAGATAGTTAAGAAAGTGAAATATTTAGGAATTCATTTAACAGCAAGATGTGCAACAGCAAGATGTGCAACAATTAAAAATGATAAAAAGGTAATGCAACAAATTAAGCTGGACTTGGAGAAACAGAAGAACCTAAAACTTTCAGTGATAAGGGAGAATAGCTATGATAAAAATGAGTATCTTGCTGAAGTTACTTTTCTTATTCCAAACAATACTGATAAAAATAGAGAAAAAATACTATTGAACAAAATAATTAATATATCTGGCAATGGAAAAAAGCAAGAATAAGACTGAAAATGTTACAGGAGTCTAAATGTAACGGGGTTTGGGGGATATTGCATTGGGAGTTGTGTTATCATTCATCTGTACTTACATGGGTGAAAGAATTGATAACTCTGAGGCATAAAAGATTATTACTACTGGAGGGCCATGATCTTCAATTAAAGTGGCACGCCCTTTTGTGGTATGGAAGGAATCCAGCGCATAGATATTTTCAAAGACATGTATTATGTGAGGAATGCTTTACTTTTAGTAAAACTATAGGAAAATACCAGTCTGGCTTTCTACAATGGAAGCATTGATACATCCAAATGTTGTTAACTTTGAAAAAATTGTATCCTACAAAGACATTTTAAATGAGAAAGGGGAACTTAAACTAGACAGGAATTACAAAACCAAGGGGTGGACTTAGCATGGTGGCCACACCTGCAAGTACAATCAAGATATGAGAAAGATGTGAAAACATGGGGTTTCTATAAAGAACCAACAAAACTCAATAATATATTATTAGCGACAGATGAAAAACTGATAAGAAAACTATATGGTTATCTACTAAACTTTAAAATGGAAGATGAACAAGTAAAAGAAACAATGATAGTATGAGCAAAAATTTTTGGCTACACTATAGAACTAGACAAATGGCAAAAACTTTTGGATAGAAATTACAAATTGACAATGGATACTACATATAAGGAAAATCTTTATAAAATGTTTTACAGGTGGCAGCTGCCACCGGCAATATTAGCAAAAATATTTAAAAATATGTCCACCAAATGTTGCAAATGTAACCAGACCCCAGGTAATTACTGTGTTTCTCCAACAATATGCCTCCCAATAGGAAGGCACAGCACTGTTTTATATAGGCATGAGGTGAAATTAAGCCCCACACCCAAAATTTGGGCCTATTTAAAGAATGCAAACTGGGGGGGAAGGGCAGGGGGAACTTGCCATTAGGAACGGCCCGCAGGCAGACTTGCCTCATCACTAGGCCACTCCTAATGGCCGATCGTGGCGGACAGCTCCCTACCCCTGCCAAGCACCTTTGCTGCAGACCTGACTATGGTGCTGGCTGCAGGCCAGGTCAGTGGGCGGGCGGCGGCGGAGCACTTTGCGGTGGAGCACTTTGCGTCGCAGGAGCTTCATTGGCTGCTGCTGCTGCTTCCTCTGCTGCCGTCGCTTTCCCTTCTGCCCTCGCTGCAGCTTATGCCGCGTTCAGAGTGTTGCCATTGGGCAAGACACAGAGCCCGGAGTTGCAGATTCTTTTGGATCATTCACCTGAATGGTCAGGTGCTCTCCTCTTGCTCCAGCTGCCTGAACCCCACCCGTGGAATTTTCCCCCTAAGTTTTATTCTCTCTGTCAGTTTTATTCCCTCTGTCAGTTCCCTAAGAATACAGACTGGCCAGGCAGCTTCCTCCTCCCCCCCTTCCCGGTAGCGTCTCCTCCACCCTCATGTTTCTTGGGATTACTTTGTATATTTGTTAAAAAGACATTACTAAGCCCAGAACCTTCTGATCCTATGCCGGTAGCTTGTTTTTGCTGTGCCAGCACCTTCCAGCACCTCACATTTCCCATCATTTATCCTATATAATCTGTACAAAGACCCATAATTGTTACTTTTACCATGAATGAGCCAAGAGAGTCCGCTTGAACAATGCGGGCAGGGGGGACAGAATCCGACGAGACCATGACCCGAAGCTCTGGGGCGGGAAGCAAAGCAGGGCGTGGGGGAGGAGAATGATGGCATCATCCTCCCGCCACCGCTTCCATCCACTGAAGCCCAAATGACTCACTGACTTGTTGTTGACGCAGCCACTGTCAAGCAAAGCGATGCCCACACGGAAGGGCAGGCGGTTCTTGTCGGCAGTGGGGTCTATCCCGCTATCCCGCAATCAGGAGAAAATGTCAAACAAAGGCTAGAAAACTCAGGTTAAAGGCCTATGAGCCTGGCTCAAAGAGCTATAGCTTTAGCAATGGGAGCAAGAATAGTGATTTCTAGTTTTGCAGAGCAAAATTGGAACAGAATTGATCCCAATTTTTGGAATGATCCACTTAGCAACAGTGACCCACTTAGTGATGGTAACTCACTTAATGACATGTCAACATTCAGGGAGGAGAAACTGAAAAAGAACTAGAAAAGGAGTCAGGTGAAGATGATGACTGGGATATGAAGCAAGAGAGGTTGAAACGCAAGAGTAGTCAATGCCACGCAGGTCAGAGCGATGAACAAAGGGATTTTACCTGACAGGTATTCTGCTAGTGAGGTAAAGGTGTTTAATGTGTAGTATGAGCCAAGGAACTACAAGGAAGTATTGGCATTACCCAAAATTGAATAAGCAAAGTGGAAAGAAGCCATGGACAAAGAAATGAAATCTATGGGTGAACATAAAGTGTTCATATCTATGACTTTGCCACAAGGTTGCAAAGCTATAGGATCTAAGTGGGTGTATAAAAAGAAAGCACTACCCATCAATGAGGTACATTATAAGGCAAGATTAGTGGCACAAGGTTTTTCACAGAAGAAAAATGTGTACTATGATGAGGTATTCACACCAACTGTAAAGAGTGAAAAAATAAGGTTGGCATTAGTGTTGGCAGCAGCACCTGGCCATAAAATATGGCATTTTGATATAACCACAGCATTCCTCAATGCAGAATTAGAGGAAGAAAATTACATGGTTTAAGCACCAGGGTATGAAAGTAAAAAGCCTAACACTGTGTATAAATTGAACAAGGCCATTTATGGGCTGAAATAATTAGCCAGGAATTGGAATATCTGTTTAGATATGGCACTGAAGGGTCTTGGGTTCTAGAGTTGCAAGGCTAATAGTTGTATATTATCCTGGAAAGTTACAAGTTGGGGATTGTCAATTATTAGCATTTGTGGATGATCTTTGTTTCATTGCAAAGGATTTGTTACAGAAAAAATAATTTGCCAATCAATTGAAGAAAAAAAACTGAATTGAAAAATTTGGGTGAAATATAAAACTATCTTGGTGTAGAAATACAAAAAACTGAGAAAGGCGGTTATGTTCTCAGTCAAAGAAGAAAAATTGAACAACTATTGGAGGGATACAACACAAAGGATTTTAATTCTGCACCAACACCTATGAGCAAAGATTTTCACAACAATTTGGGTGAGGACAAAAGTGAAGCCTGTGATCAAGAGATATATCACTCTGCAATAGGAAGCTTGTGATATCTGTCACAATGGTCCAGACCAGGCATAGTTTGTGCAATAAACATCTTAAGTCACTTTACTGCTGCACCAACGCAATTGCATTGGATGGGTGTAAAAAGGATTCTCGGGTATTTGAAGGGAACTGTGAATTTGGGTCTTCAAATACAGGTCTCTGAAGCATTAAAATTGAAATGTTATGTTGACAGTGATTATGCCAATGATGTAAAAACCAGAAAGCCTAGTTCTGGGATTGTGGTATTATTTGGAGGGGCTTTAATTGGTTGAAAGTCCAGTAAACAAACAACTGTAGCCATTTCTATGGCAGAGGCAGAATGTATTGCTCTATCTGAGCTTTATTCAGAAGTAACTTGGTAGGTATAATTGTTAAAGGATTTAAATGTAAAGGTAAATGAAGTTATAATGGTGCTTGAGGATAATACTGCATGCATAAAAATGGCAACAAGTACACGAGTAAAGAATAGAAGCAAACATGTGGATATTAAATATTGTAATGTAAGAGAAGCCATCAAATGTAATTAATTAGCTTGTTTCAATGTTCTTCAGAGGACAATCTAGCAGATATCATGACCAAGCCATTGGGTGGAGTGCACCATGGGAAGAATATTAAGTTATTCAGTTTTATGTCTATTCCAGTCATAAAGGGAGGAGTGTCAGTGTATAAGAAAGGGATAGCCATAACAAGTCAGCCAATGGGAACTATAAATTAATCCTGCTGAATTATTTGTGTGCTGATTGTATTGCTGCAAATTTTTATTAGGTATAATACCAGAAAACTATAATAAAGGGACTATATATTTAATGCTATATGTATTGACAGCAGAAAGAATTGTATTTGCGCAATATTCAAAAAATGAGAACTTCTCACCATATGAAGACATAATTTGGAAAATATTGGTCTGTGCAGAGGTGGATAGACTGACATTAAAAAGATAAGATTAAAAGATAGAGATACAGAGTATTGTTCAACATGGAATAGATTTTATTAATGGCTAGAGATAAGGGGTAGAAGTTAGATGAAGAAAGATCCCTGTTATATGTATTTAAAATATGAATGTTGTCTATAAGTTATGCTAGTATAATTAATATGATTATAAATAAGCTGATATAATTATAAATATTATTATAATTATCATGTATATTATTATTATTATTATTGTCAGCATATCCATTGTTTTTCTTCTTTTTTGGTAAAAGAAAATGCCTGGACAACACTCTGCTTTCAAAACAAAAACCTGATTTTTAAAAAAGTTTCTGCTGCCATATGATCATGATCCAAATACTCAGTGCCTAGTTCATAATTATAACTTCATAGTGGGTTGTGTTACATGAATGCCACTGGCAGCTTTTCATAAACAAAATCATTGGGAAAGATGGTAAGAAAGATTGTAAATTGTCCCAGTAAAATATTCCTGCTTTTTCTCCCAAGGAGTCCATCATTTCCTACTTCATAGCAGCTCCCTGCCTATCTTCATTCTAACATGCCTGTGGCCTCTATAGATCAACTCATACTTCTTAGTGCTCACCCACAGTAGGCACATGCCCCACATGCACCTTATGTGGGACTCCTACCTGTTCCTGTTTATTGACCTGCATATCTTGGGGTTGTGATGGCAACTGGAACTGCTGTCATTATTCATTTATGATCACATCACTTCGCAACAGCTATTCTAATCCCATTTGGCCTCTAACCCAAGAGCTGCCTGTAAGGGAAGGAGGAGGGCAGTCTGAAAGAGAAGGAGTGGAAGACACACATGCTTTATAACCTCTGGCCTAACACTGTATGCAACCTAAGGGACAAAACATAAATTATAGAGATAATGCTACTATAATTAGACATTGATGAAGTATATTTGTTTATTGAACATAAACTTACCAGTGAAGGATTCCAGCAACAGCAGCTGTTAAATAAAACAAAACATACCACCTTAATGATTTTTAAATTAATGTTTTAAAATGTAACCCCAATCCTTAAGGGCTGTATAAAAACTTGCACAGAATTTCTCTGCACAAGACATGCTATATTTTCTGTACAATATTCATACAAGTCATACAAATAATTACATTATATTATGTATGTAATAAATTATGTATTTATTATGTATAATAAATTATGTCTAATAAATTATAATAAATTATGTATTTATTATGTATGTAATAAATACAAATAATTACATTGTATAAATTCAGATATATATGTAAAAGTTAGAGTGAAACAGATAAAATAGATATATGCATTATTGCTTTCATATATTAGCTGTTTAAAAATATTACAGTGTTATAGTTAGGGTACATCTAACAAATTTCTAACTTCTCATGAAGTCAATTTTATATATTTTAAAAAAAGACACATCAGTATCTATGCAGTTTCTGCTATGGCACAGGAGCAAAAAAAGAGAAGGCAGGATAGACTCAAATATATACCTATAAAGTCCATGAGAATACTGCACACATACTCTTGTAGTTTGGATATATTTTTGTAATATAACTATAGAAAACAATAGTATAATTTCTGGATCTGTAACTAAAAAAAATAAGGTTGCAACCAACAATCATCAACCTTAAGCTATTGCCTTTAATACTAACAATTCCAAATATAAATGCAAATATATAGTTTATTAATGAAATATATATTGATATCACTTGAAAAACTGCCAATTTTGTCATATTATTACACCCCTTAACAACAAGAATAAAGTGTCATGAAACTCATATTTTTCTGCAAGAATCTCAATCATCTACCATATGAATATATTATTTTACAAATTTTGTGGGAAATATTGTTAAATACCCAAATAATTTACTTACATTATGTCTGTGGAACCAACAGGGTATCAACATCAAAATCTTAGTCTTATTTGGGAGTAAATCTAGTCAAATGACTGATTTTTGAAAGCCCCCTGTACGATAGCATTATTCAAAAATAAGAACTGTAAAATTCTCACCCATTATAAGTGTAAGCCATATTTTGCTATCCGTTTGTGCAATAAAGAAGCCTGTTTCCCTCAGAGTATCTATATAAAAAGAAAATAAACATCATTAACATACTATTCATTTATAGAATTTATAAAATATATTTAAAAGAATTGCCCTCAAAAAAAGATTATTATTATTTAGAAAGCTAACTTTTTGATTCCTCATATTGAATCTGGATCTTTTCTCAGTAATACTAAATAGTTATATGTAATGTCCAAATTTTGTTAACACATACCATTTTTTTCAGTAGGATGATATATACTTAGTGCAAAAAGTTGGGAGATTTAGCTTACATTTAAGTAGGATACAGAAGGAGACTTCTTGAACTCTTTGTCCCATTACAATTCTTTCAGATAGGGTATGCAATGAGAGGTTATGCAATAATATGCCATTAATGCACAGCTGGCAAATTCAATTGCGTCACATGACGTATTGTGCCATATTGTGAAGTTTTTTGCCTTTGCAGAGCAGGGGTGGGCACGGCCTGCGCATGATGCATCCAGCCCACAGACTGCCAGTTTGACTGGCCTGCATTAATGGAAAGAACCTTCTCCCATTTTCCTATCCTATCACAACAAAACTACTCCTGGTGTATATGGGCACAAATATGCCCGAAGAAATAAATCTTAGTGCTCATTTGGCTTCCTGTCTGAAATTGACTTTTTTAAAAAATTTACTTTATTGTCATTGCACTTCGTAAACGAAATCAACACCATCTTTAGTGTACCTCATGACCAAGAAAATAAACACAAACGCACATCCTTCACACTCCACACATTGAACCAAAAAACCCCAACACTGCACTATACAGTAGAATTCAAAAGAGCTACTGCCCTGGGATAGAAGCTGTTTTTCAGCCTATTTGTGCTTGTTTTTATTATTCTGTACCGTCTGCCAGATGGTAATCATTCAAAAAAAAGGTTCCAGGATGAGATGAATCTTTGAGAATGTTTTTAGAGTTGTTCAAAGAAATATGCTTCTGGGTTCAATTCCAAGTGGGGAAAAAGACATTGGATTCATGGAAGTTGCCTGGAAAGAAGGTTTAATGGTGGGCAGGATTACATGCCTTAGAGCTCTTGAGCGAAAAGGGGGAGAAATGCTGAGAGTTCCTTGGTTTTATGTCCTCTCTAAGCTTTGAACTTCCTGGGGCAGAGTATCCTGATTGGATGCTGTCAGGGGTCATAGCTAGCTTTGTAGGTTGTATGTGTGCTAAATTTGGTTGAATCCTGCTGGGTGATGTAATCTTCCCAGGTGCCATGTGGTGAGATAATCTTATCATGTTTTATTTGAAAATATGTTAAACTGTCCAGAAAAAAACTAAGATATATAGAATATTATAATCCTGTAGAAGAGGAACTTAGAGACATAGTTAAGTAGCAGTCTCATTCATTGACTCTTTAATTTGCCAAGACTGCTATTTTGAGAATGGAAAAACTATCTCCTCCAGTAAGATTAGTCATAATCTCAAAATTTAAAAAATTCTCAACTACCAAGACGCTGAGGTCCAAGCATATCATTGCTCTGAATTTTTATGCATTAAATTTAGAACTATATCTTAATTTAAATACAGTCCTTTGACTCAGTGCAACACAATCTCTGATATAATATACATGTAATATTATTAATTACTTTAAATATAGTTAAGAAGCTTATGATGCACCTTAGGCATGTGTATATATGACCATGTTTGAACCCTTAGCATGAATATGTTGTTGGATTAAGCCCACACAAGGCTGCAATCTTGCATTTTAACTGAATATCTTTATCTCAGGAAATTAAAACCAAGTTTAGATATGAATATATCAGCACTATAGAGATAAGTCTGAAATAACATAAGAGCGGTGGCGGAGTGGTTAGAATACAGTAATGCAGGCTAACTGCTCACTCCTAGCATTCTCACCAGCTCAAGGTTCATTCAGCTTCCATCCTTCCAAGGTCAGTAAAATGAGGACTCAGATTGTTGGGGGCAATATGTTGACTATGTAAACTACTTAGAGAGGGCTGTAAAGCACTGTGAAGCAGTATATAAGTCTAAGTGCTACTGCTATTCCTAAACTGTTGTTGCTTTTATCAGGATGAAACCATAGGAAGTGCCCTAAGACTTCCATTGGTGGATAGTAAACCAATCAACAAAAGAAAGCTTTTCATTTAAAATGGAGAATTTTTTTAAAATATGCAAATGCTGGGAGATTTTCATTATGCACTATTAAATCAATGTTGACCCTTAGCAATCACATACAGAGCATTTCTTTGTGTATTCCTAATGTGAACCCTCTTCCACAAGTAGATTCCTTGCCACTGTAACTGAATTCATCCACTGGCTGTTTCTTCCACTTTTACCAGCAATGTACCTACTCTAGGTAGCTAAGTCTTTGCATAATATGTTGAAAGTAAATAATCTGCACATGATGATTTATGTCTTCATTGAGAATGCTGGACTGGTTTGTTTAATGACCATTAGTTAGTTTTTTTGGCTGTCAACAGTAATCAAAGGATTCCTCCAATATCAAAGTTCAAAAACATCAATACCTTTCTTATCTTATTCATCTTTTTTTTTAGTATCTTTACTGAAAATGTTAACAGTGAAAAGAACTAATACAAACTAAAATAGAGCAAAAATAACAAAAATGAAAAAGTGAAATAAAAGCTAAAAGTTCAATAAGAAAAAAAATTAAAAGAAAACAGGAAAAAATAAAAATATAAAGATGAAGTGGCTTCCAATATTCTTCACAACAGTTAACTAAAATTATATTTTAACATTTCCTTTTTTAAAGTGGCATCACAATTCTCTTTTTTCCTTTTTCTCTTTCCTTCCACTTTCCTTAGAATTATACCTTGTCCAGCAAATTAAGTCTTTGCATACTGTGTCCAAATTAAATATAACAGAAATGTTGGAAGTGGCTTCCAATATTCTTCACAGCAGTTAAATGTTTACATTTTAACATTAATTTTTTAAAGTTGCATCATGCCTCTCTTTTTCCTACAATCTATCTTAACTAAATAATCAAAACTATAAATGACAAGTTCATTTTCATGAAAAAGTCCATAGAGGTGTTTCCAGACACCAATAAAGGTTGATATTGTCCTTTTATTAACCAAAGTCAGTTTATCCATTTCAGCAAGTTCTATCAATTCCATCAACATCCATCCTTTCTTGCATCTTCAAAGTTCAGGTTTTGCTGCTGCAGGGAACACATTTGTTATCTTTGTAGGTATAGGCATATTATGGCATCTACATATCATTTACAAGGATTTCATGGCTGCTCTACCACATGCCTTATTGTTGTTGTTGTTAGTAGCAAAGTCATATCCAACCCATCTTGACCCCATGGAAAACATTCCTCCAGGCTTTCCCTCAATTCTTTGGCACTTAGCCTTCCTTATGGTCCAAATTTCACAGCCATACATTGCAACTGGGAAAACCATAGCCTTGACTATACACACTTTTGTTGACAGGGTGATCTCTCTGCTTTTTAGTATGTTGTCTAGGTTTGCCATTGCCTTCCTTCCCAGAAGCAAGTGTTTTTTAATTTCTTATCCATAGTGCTCATCCGCAGTGATCTTGGAGCTCAGGAAAATAAACTGTCATTAATTTCATTTCTTCCCCATCTATATGCCAGGAATTGAGAGGACTGATACCATGATCTTAGTTTTCTTTTTTTTTTTTAAATAGATTTTATTGAATTTACAGTTTAAAAACACATCAACGGTACATTTACAAAATAGAAAGAAAACGGCTGGGGGGAAAGAAAGAAAACACCCGGCCTAACACACCGGATAAGGGCCGGTTGGGGGGAAGAGAAAAGATATAGAGGGAGAGGGGGGAAGGGAAGGGGAGGGAGAATAGGGTAGAAAGTACAATTAAAAACGAACAATATCTTTTTGTGACAGTCTGTAAGGATCATTTCTCTTCGTCATATCCAATCTACTCCTCTTTTCCATTATGTTTAAGTTACTCTATATCATTTACATAATTTGTCTCTGTGTAAGCCAATTATACCATAAGTCCCAGTTGTCGTAAAATGTTGAGGACTCTTTGTTTTTTAACGCTATAGTTAGTTTATCCATTTCAGCACACTCACAAATTTTCTGAATAACCATTTGTTCTGAAGGTGTATGAGGTGATTTCCAACATTGAGCAAACGCTAATCTAACCGCAATTAGAATATGGATTATTACATATTTTGTCTTTTTGGATAAATATCTATCAGAGATCCCTAACATGAAGAACTCTGGTTTATAGTGTTTGTTCTTTAGTTAACTCCTCCGACCATTTTCTGATTTTTTGCCAAAATTTTTGGGTAGTTTTACAAGACCACCATGTGTGGAAAAATGTTCCTTCAGTGCTTTTGCATTTCCAACACCTTGAGCTCATGTTAGGGTTCATCTTCGCCAACCTCGAAGGGGGTAAGTGCCATCTATATAACATTTTATACATATTTTCTTTGTACGCCGCCGATTTCGTATGCTGGATGTTTCTATTCCAGATCTTTTCCCATTCTGTTAATGTAATGCTTCTTCCAATATTCCTACTCCACGTTATCATGTTCCCTTTCACTATCTCTTGCTCTAATTCTACCTCCAATAAATATTTATAAAATTTGGAAATATTCTTTTTATTTGATCCTAATAAGATTTTATCTAAATATTGTAATTTGCTATAGATTCCAATGGTTCAATGGTTCCGTATCCAGTTCTCACTGTTGCTTCTTGACCCGCATATAGGTTTCTCAAGAGACAAATAAGATGGTCTGGTACTCCCATCTCTTTAAGGACTTGCCACAATTTGTTGTGATCCACACAATCAAAAGCTTTAGCATAGTCAATGAGGCAGAAGTAGATGTTTTTCTGGAACTCCTTAGCTTTTTCCATGATCCATCGTATATTGGTAATTTGATCTCTAGTTCCTCTGCCTCTTCAAAATCCTGCCTGTTCTTCTTCGGTAGTTCTTGATCCACATACCGCTGGAGTCTAGCTTGTAGGATTTTGAGCATAACTTTACTAGCATGTGAAATGAGTGCAATGGTGCAGTAGATTGAACATTCTTTGGCATTGCCCTTCTTTGGAATTGGAATGTAAACTGACTTTGTCCAATCCTGTGGCCACTGTTCAGTTTTCCAAATTTGCTGGCAAATTGAGCGTACCCCTTTTACTGCATCATCTTTTAAGATTTTGAATAACTCAGCTGGAATACTGTCACCTCCACTAGACTTCCTAAGGCCCACTTGACTTCACATTCCAGGATGTCTGGCTTGAAGTCAGTGACCACCCAATGTGGTTATCAGGGACGGTAAGCTCGTTTTTGTACAGTTCTTCTGTGTAATTTTTCCACCTCTTCTTAATCTCTTCTACCTCTGTTAGGTCCCTGCCATTTTGGTCCTTTATCATGCCCATCTTTGCAGGAAACATTCCCTTCTTATCTCCCATTTTCTTGAAGATGTTTCTGGTCCTCCCTGTTCTATTGTTTTCTTCTATTTCTTTGCACTATTCATTTAAGAAGGCATTCTTATCTCTTCTAGCTATTCTCTGGAATTCTGCAGTCAATTGGGTGTATCTTCCTCTTTCTTCCTTGCCTTTCACTTCCCTTCTTTCCTCAGCTATTTGTAAAGGTTCCTTATACAGCCATTTTGCTTTCTTGCATTTCTTTTTCTTTGGGATGGTTTTAGTTGCTATCTCTTCTACAATGTTGCGAACCTCCATCATAGTTCTTCGGGCACTCTGTCTATCAGATCTAATTCTTAAATCTATTTGTCACCTGTTATTGTATATTCATCAGATATATGATTTAGTTCATACCTGAGTAGCCTAGTGCTTTTCCCTACTTTCTTCAATTTAAGCCTAAATTTTGCAATGAGAAACTCATGCTCTGAGCCACAGTCAGCTCCTGGTCTTGTTTTTTACTGACTGTATAGAGCTTCTCCATCTTTGGCTACAGAGCACATAGTCAATATGATTTCTGTGTTGACCATCTGGTGATGTCCATGTGTAGATTCATCTGTTGGAAAAGAGTGTTTGCTATGATCATTATATTCTCTTGACAAAATTCTACCAGTCTGCGTCCTGCTTCATTTTGTACTCCAAGGTCAAACTTGCCTGTTATTCCAGTTATCTTTTGGCTTCCTACCTTAGCATTCCAATCCCCCATGATAACAAGGACATTATTTTTTGGTGTTAATTCTATAAGGTGCTGTAGGGCTTCATAGAACCGATCAATTTCATCCTCTTCAGCACCAGTAGTTGGGGCATAGACTTGAACTACTGTGTTGAATGATTTGTCTTGGATTTGAACTGAGATCATTCTGTCATTTTGAGGACTGTATCCCAGTACTGCTTTTCCTACTCTTATTATGAAGGCTACTCCATTTCTTCTGAGGGACCCTTGCCTGCAGTAGTATACCTGATGGTTATCTAAATTAAATTCACCCATTCCTGTCTATTTTGATTCACTGATTCCTAAGATGTCAATGTTCAGTTTTGTCATCTCTTATTTGACTACGTCCAGCTTGCCTTGATTTATGGATCTTACATTCCAGGTTCATATGGACTTTAGGAACCACATGCTAGTTGAAAGCAAATTGTTCCTTTGGTAATGATGATTGCAGAAGCTATCTATCACATTGATACTTTAACTATCAATTCTAAGACTGCTTGCTGTATCTGTTGTTATTAGTTTGGTTCTCTTAGTAATTAATTTAAATCACACTTTAACATTATTAGGTCTTGCAAATTATTTGCATTTTCATCTATCAAAATGTCACCAACATAGCAGCGATTGTTCTTTCTTCCTTTAACTTTAAATCCACACCCATGTTTTAATCCATCTTCCCTTAATATATATTCAGCATATAGGCTGAATAAATAAAGGGTATACATGTCTAAATTCTTTGCCAAGCTCGAGCATTCTGCTTCACCATGTTCTCTTCATACTGTGGCTTCTTGACTTGTGTATACATTTCATATGAGCACCATTAAATATTCTGAGATTCCCATTTTTCTAAGTATATCAACAGAATCAAAGGCCTATCTATAGCAATTTCTTTTTGGTATTTGCTGGTGGAAGGAGCAGAGGAAATATCTGGTTTGTTAATAGAAATGTTTGCCAAAGGTGACAGTGTTTGTATTAACATTAAGGTTCTGTCCACTTTGTTATATGAAAGTGAAAGTTAGGTAGGTAAGAACAAGTATGAAAGTACAAGGAATGCAGTGGGAATGGCTTATTAAAGAGGTGAACACTGTAAACAAAGTATGAATGAAATATGGATTGAACACAAAATGTGGTTTACCAAAAAAATGAATTAGGATTAATAGCAAAACAAATATTTGAAAGAATGACGGAAAGAGAAGACATGAAATATATGGTTGGATGGAATTGATGAGCTGTTGAAAAAGAGAGAAAAGGCAATATATGAATCAGGGTACAAATGAGGTGGAATCAAGGATGAGCTGCAAAGACAGAAAATAATGGAAAGGAATAATGAATAGTATTGTCAAAACTAAACTGTTAGATATAGAAGACGCTTGTTTTATCTTCTTTTATTCACTTCTTCCTCTTTGTCTGCATCTCACATACACATATCCAAAAGTGAATACTGTATAAGTATGCCTTCGTGTAAAATAAATCTGACCAATCTCATTTTTCCTTAAGGTTTATCTACAACAGCCTTCTTTTCCCACTATCTTTTCTATTCTTGAAGTTTGATTCCAAGACCACCAAAAAGCAAAGTTTGGGCGGGGAAAGCAGGAATCTCCTATCAAAATTATTTTCATTTTATCAAACATCTGAAAAATATTTTGATAAAATCTGTCCGCCCCATGGATGATGTTTTGTGTAACTCCCCACTGATACAGGCGCCAACGGCAGTTATAAATTTCAAGAGGGTCCCGAAAAAGAGATCGGCGCAGCTTGATCTTCTCGTCTACTCGTCGACTCGGAAGTAAGCACCACTACAGTCTACCCTCATGTGGGAAGAAATCCAATAGAACTCAATTCCTCTCGCCTAGTCTAAGAAGGCAGGCGGAGATCAGGCTGCAGGAAGTACATTTAACTAAGCCGAGGCTCCCGCGGCACAGTCAGTTAGCCCTTCCCTCCGTTCTTGCTTTTCCGCTCCAGACCCTATGATTCCCCCAACCCGCGGGTCTCTCACCGCGCAGCCAGTCTTGCCATTCGCCGAATTCGTGGGCCAAGCGGTCCCGCTTCGCTTGCTTCTGAGAGTCGCTTTTGGTCCCTTTCCTGCTTTGTCCTCCCCTCTTCATTGCGTGAGGAGAGGCCCCACCGGGAAGCTGCCTCCCCAGCGACTGTTGCAGCCCGCGGAGTAAGAAGGCAGCGGCGGTTGGTTCGCTTATGGCGTCTTGTCTGGGGCTGCGATCGGGCTCCGCGTCTGCACTCTGGCCCTTATGCTTCTCTTCCTGAGGTGGCAGGCGCGTAGGAGAAGGAGGAGCTCGCCTGCCGCGGCTGTTGCCCCCACCACTAGCGAGATTGAGAGGCGGCGACTCTTTGACATCTCCTCGCCTAGGCCGGCCTGTTCTTCTCATTGCCCCCTACAGGCGGCCAAGCCCCAAAGAGGAGATAGAGAGGAAACTAAGGGGGAATAGTTTATCGATGCCGGACTTCAGACTCAGCTGAATGGTCGCTCCTCCCCCTCCGAGAGCGCTAACAGTTGTCGTGGACGGGTAACGGCAGAGAAGAGGCACGGCGCAACTGTCATTCGGTGCACGCGCCTAGATATCGCCGTGGTGATGGTGCTTCTCCCACGCATCTCTTGTTCCTTTTCAGCTACAGTCGCGTCCCAAACTATTGCTTGATTCGCAAAACGGCGAAATCAAATCTGGTGCATATATTCATGACGAAAGCTCTCTTTGCTGTATGGTGTAAAGAGCACCCTCCTAATTCTGGGGTAAGAGTGTTTTGCTCTCAAAGATTTTCCGTGTGTGTGTGTGTGTGTGTGTGTGTGTGTGTGTGTGTGTGTGTGTGTGTGTCTGTCTGTCTGTCTGTCTGTCTGTCTGTCTATCTATCTATCTATCTATCTATCTATCTATCTATCTATCTCAAAACGTTTAGGTGAATACTATATTCAAAACATACAGACAAAATGCATGTAAGGAATAGACAGTTCCTGTGAGAGTGGCTCAGAGTATTATATACATTTTATGCCAACAGAAACAAAGTTTATCCAATCAGAGACAAAGGTTCATTATTTAATGTTGGCGATGTCTTGCCCATGCCCTCCCTCCCCTTATCCATGGAGGTTCTTTGTCCATGCTTTGTTATTTTACAAGTATCCCTTGTCCTTGTATATTCATGCTCCTAGGCAGCCTAAGTCTGAAGCAAATTGCAGTAGCGAGAAATCAGATACAAAGGACACAATTCTCTTACAGAATGAATTCCTAACAATTGATCCCAACCTTAACAAAATAGTACAAGCAACTTCTTTAACAGAAGCAAAGAGCAAAGGTTAGATTGATTCATATCAATATGTTCTTTTATTTTCCTCCCTTTTCTTATGACAGGATGCTTCCTATCAATGGACTAGGAGAGCATTTAAGGACCACGAGTTTTGCTGGTCTAAGGGCGGGGAGAGGACACTGAGGAGGCTAAGACTGCCATCCAAGTGGTGAAAGAGGTAACTATATGCTGGATCAGAGGGATGAAACAGAAAGAGAAGGAGCTCTCCAGAGGCTAAAAACGCTGGAAACCCAATCCTTTTCCAGTGAGAGAAGATACTGTCAAACCAGTTGAAGTCAACTGCCCCAGTCCAAGTCTGCACCGGGATGTGGGCAGTTTTCCCCACCTGGCAGCAATCTCCTCCATAACATTTTTTGGACCATTTATCTGTAAACAACAATTTGTGAGATAAAATTTTCAACACACACTTCCTTCTGTTGCTGACAAAAAGTGTAAAGCAAGTCTATACTGATATATAGTTGTTTTAAACTGAGTTTGCTATTTAGCCATTAAAGTTAAAGCAATAGCAGTTTCGTTTGTTATTATTTCAAGCACAACCTGTAACCTTATAAGTCTATTCAACATATAGGAGTTCTATAACTACACATTCCATCTTCTGTTCAAATGGCTGGTCTATATAGCGTAATTATCCTTTTTGGAAGCCATTCATTATAGATCTGTGGTCTGCTTCCACATGAATTGGTACACCCAGTCTGTTACCTTGTTGTGTGGGCAGTAGGAAAAAACAATACATATGCTCCATACCAACATAGGCAAACTTTCCACATACCCAAGATAAGTCATCTGTAGCATGCCAGTGAAGAATTTCATTACCCATATCTATCCGTAACCCACCCAGTCTACGTGCATTTTCAAATGAATTACAAGGTTGTGTCAGGTTAATTCCAAACTGAAAGGTTACATTAAGCAAAGAAAAGACCCTTGTTTGTAATGCATGGTTTTTCAGATTAATCATTGCATTATATTCTCCCCCTATTAGTGTTATCCATAAGAAAATTATAACCGTTGCGTTAAATCAAAACATCCCATACCTTCAGGGATTATGATATCACTATCTCCTAGAACTACTGTGTCCAAGGCAGGTTGATCTGGTTAAATACCCCAATTCTTACACATTTAATCTACTTAGTCTTCTACTATTACTATATCACAAGGTTCTTCACAAGCGTATACTGGTCCTCAATGACAACAATGTTAACAACAACATTCAGTAATACAATTACAATCACAGAACCAACACATCCTGTAGGGTGCAAAGTTCCACAGCTTCCCTCGGGATCTTCAGATGGAATAACAGGTCACCACTCAGGAAGGAAAAAAAAGTTGGTACTCCTGCAATGAGAAAAAGAAATTACAAACAAAACCATTCATACTACCATGACCACATCAGTTTTTGGTAATGTTTATCCTCAGTTGGTCTTCTCCAGGAACCACTTTCCACTCTTTGAGTTCATCAACTGGTCCTTTTACACATTTGTAGTGGGTCCACCCTTTGTCTTTTGTTCGGACTGCTGTTTCAATGGTCAGCAGTAATTAGCAGGACCTGTCTCAGGCTTTGCTAATTTTTTCCTCACAAGAGCTTTTTATCAGGACCCAAACACAAGGCTGGAACTTATGGACAGAAAATTTGGGAGGTAGGATTTGAGCTAGTAGTCCTTAGTTTCTGAAGTAAGATAAGAGGAGAGGCCAAGTATACAGTTCTTTACAAAGATATCTTTAGTTTCATATTGTGGAATTTCCAAGTGTGGTAATCCAAACAGCATTTCATAAGGTAAAATGTCAGTATCCCTTTGTAGCAAGATAGAGTTCTGAGCAAGGCCAAGGGTAAACATTCAATCCATCACATAGATAAATTTGCATTCCACGGAACATGACATTCCCACTGAATTCCCACACTCCATGATTGATTGAAACACTTTTGCAGAAAAATGAGTACCTTGGTTGCTGCCTACAGCTTCTACTATCCCATATCTAGGTATTAACTGTTCCAGTATAATTTTGGTGATTACTGCTGCAGTGGCTCTCGTGGCTGGATAAGCCTCAACTCACCTTGTCAAGTGATCCACTATCTTCAATAAATAAGTCTCCCCACTTGAGGGAGTTTAATAAAATCAATTTGAATACATTGAAATGGTCTCACGTTAAATGTTGCCCCCCCTTTTCTTTATGTGTAGGACTTGTTAATTACCTCTTTTACATACTGTACAAGTCACATATTTGTTTAGTTACTGTATACAATCCACAGCATCCATAAGCTTCCAAAAACAAATCACATCATATCTTAGTCCCCAATGAGTACCCTGATGTAGTATTTCCAAATATTTGATTTTGGCAATACCCATTTCCATCAGCCAATACCCATTTCCATTCTCCAATTTCTATTGCTTCCACTTTCCCTTCTTCTCATAACATTAAACATTTGATTCCTCCTACTGCTGCCATCCTGGCTTCCAAGTCAGCACAAGACCATGCAGACCAACTTATAGGTAACTTTCTAGCTAGCTAGACCAAAAGTCTGTTTCTTCCTTCTACTATTTTCTCTTCTCATCTATAAACAAATGAATCCTTCCCCCAAGGGAACATCCATTAAGTCAACCCTCAGCTATAATACAATTGCCCCAATACAATAATGTTCAAGGTCCAATCTTCCTTGTAAATCTCTTTATCCTTGACAGGCAGGGTCTAATGTTTTAGACAAAAATGCCACTGGCTGTCTTTTTCCTTCCCACTTCTCTGTTAAAACCCTCAAAGCCATTCCCTAATTCAGGGGTTGGTAATGTGTGGTTCTAGAACCGCATGTGGCTCTTTGGACCCTCTCCTGTGGCTCCCCGTTGGATGATCCCATCACTGGCTGGCCCACCCCTCACCCTCCCCTCCCATTCACTCCTCACCTGCCCTGAGAAGAGAAAGGTGACAACTTGTTCCATATTCCAGGAGATGCCCCTCTACTTGCCTTTTTTTCTGGCCCATGTTGGTGCTGTGCGTACCTCAGCCGCTGGAGGAGATGCATTACTTTTCTCTATCCCAATACACTGGGGTGGCTTGCAGCTGATGCTCTGTATTATAATGGGCTCAAGGGAGGAAGAGGGGATGGAGTGAAGCATGCTAAGTGTAAGTGTGCTGCACAGGTGCTGCAAGAGCAGCAAGCAGCCATGGAGCCGGCTGTGGGGTTGGGAGGGTGCGCAGAAGAGGAGGAGGAAGAGGGAAGGCAGCCAGGATTTCCAAAAACTTGCCAAGAAGAAAGAAAAGAAGTTTCTTTCAGAAAGCCCTGCATTCTCTCCTTGGGGCTCTCCGCTATCCCTTTTGTCATGAACTGGAATAGAGCATGGTAACAAGGTCATCCAATGAATAGGCATAGCAATTAAGTCAGCCAATGAGGACTGTTTGGAAACTGAAACTAGAAGTAGCCTAGGTGTGGTTCTATATTAAGCTCTGCTGTCCTGAAGCTATGTTAAGCTCTGAGTGTCTATTAAAAATGAAACTGTGAGCTTTTGGTGATGATGTTGCAGAGAAAAGGGGGAAAGAGAATGGTCTCCATTCTTAGACCCCGATTTTTTCACTTTTGGGGACTCTTTGGGGATGCAGAGAGCTGGAGAGCTGCTCAGAATAGAAGGGAAGCCTGGTCGATGGCAAGGTAAAAGGCAATCACCTGCCACTACGAAAGGAAACTCTTCAAACTTGAAGTGAAAGGGCCTGTCATTTGTATGGCAGACCCGAGGCCATGACAAGCTACAGATGATAAGTAAGCGAAGATAGTTTTAACAGATTGCGTCATTATACCTGATTTAAAATCCCAGAGGTGCAACAGTGGTGATTTGCCATAAAAGTGTGAGTCCTAAATATTTATTGAAAAAGGAAGCTCTGGTGGGGGGGGGAGGGAATCCCCAAAAGAATTGGCAGCGATTTGGTGGAACGAGCAGTGAATCAGCAAATTAACACAGACAGAAAAGACTGAGGAGAGACTGAGAAGACACAGAACTTTGAGTGAATGAACCTAGGAGGAGGAGAGAAGGCAAGGAAGAGACGAGAAGGCACACAGAGAAGGAATTGGAAGGAAGGAAGAGGATCGGAAGGAGGAAACCTGAGATCCTGGACAGCAAAATGAAAAGGATGGAAACAGTGGGAACGACAAGGCGGCGAAAGAGAAATGACCGGGTGGACATTGGATAGAAAACGATCAGAAGAAGGCACTAGGAATCCAGTTTGAAGGTGAGAAGAGGAAGAGTGGCAGAAGGAACAGAAAGTAGCAGAGGGTAAGTGGAAAGTTAAATTGGGATTTGAAGGAGGAGAGAGGAATACCTGAGATAAACAGAACTATATTGAAAGACAGTTTTTGAAGGTGCTGACAGTGAATGATTAAGTAAGACTATTGGACTACCTATTAAGATAAAACTGAAAGAAGTTAAGAGAATTTGAAAAAATACATAGATATATACTTATTGTAATCATAAAAACTATATGTTAATTGCATATATTTATAGATACAGTTATATTATATATTTATATTTATACTTCTAGATATTTAAGCCTATACCTGTAACTATATTCTTTCTAATAAAGATATTGATTATATGATTGATAGGATTGTAATAGATAAATTACTGTCAAATCATTACTTTATTTACTGAATTATTAATGAATTATTAGTTAATATAATTATTACTCAATAGAATTAAATAACAGCATTTAATATATAGACCAAAAGGAATTAAGAAATATATATTATATATAAGATAAGAGTTTATTGATGAAGTTGAAGCAATTTGTTAGGAATGATAGTCACCTAACAATTGGGTTGGCAATATATAAACCAGGATAGTTATTTAATACTGTTGTATCTTTAAGAGAATGTTGTAATTGTGATTGGCTGAGGTTCCTCCAATGGCCATAAGATGGAGGCAGAAACCTGGTTTGTTCTCTTCTTGCATTTTCCCTATTGCCTTTTGCCTTTTGTTCTGCTTGGATTGCTGTGAGTCTTGCAAACTGTTAGCAAACTCCGTTTACTGAACTTTGCTTATGATACTGGACTTCATTTTTGGATTATCCCTGGACTGATTGTATTGAATAGTACCTGCTTTAACCGTGTATGATTTAGACTGTTTGTTGGACTTTGTTTATGCATTTACTGGAAGTAAAACCTACATTTTACTATTCAGTGTATCTGTGTGTTGGTTGTGTGTTATTCAACACCACTCTCACTATGTTTCCCTCAGTGCACTCATTCTCCTAGTGGGGAATACCTCAACACAAATATTTGTAGTATTTGTAAACTGTGATATATAAAAATATATTGAAACTGAAAGACTTAATTATTTAAATAATAAGGGGAACTTAAGAGGTTGGGTTAACTAGATAGAAGAAGACATTGAAAATAAAAAGTAGAGTGATTAGCAGGGAAAAGAGACCAATATAAGTTAACTTATAATAAAATATAAAGTGGATGGTAGCGTGGACAGAACTAAACAGAAGTCTTAGAAATATGGCAAATGCCATAACAACAACTTTGAAAACAGCAAAGAGGACAATATCTAATCCACTATTGATAGTTTCATCTTCATCTAGTCAAAAGACAATTGAGGGAATGTTGGATGTGGAAAAACAAAGTGTAACATCTAATATACAAACAATGCAGACAACATTTTTGGCGATTCAAGAAACCATGATGAGGATGCAGGAAAATATGTCAAAAAACCATGTGGAAATGAAAGAGGACATTAATAAATTGGACACTAAAATAGGTACGATACAACATGCCATCAAGAAAAATGAACAAAAAACACAGGCGGTGGAAATCAAATCAGAACAAAATGAGAAGAAATTGGAGCTAGTGAACAAAAAATGATGACAATGAACAAGGAATTAGAGGAACTAATTATCCATCTGAAGATGGATTGCGCAGCATTCTACTTGAAGTTCCAGAATGTTATGGAAAGCAAAGAGGAAGATTTGGGTACCAACATGGCAGAACTGATTGCACAGCACTACAGAGAGATAGACAAGAAATTGATGAAGTCTACAGAATCCATACCAATTACGCAAGACATAATAGACTACCACAAGAAGACCATGTTAGATTTGCTAGAAAAAAAGGGATATAATATATAAAATAACAAGAGATAAACCCCTGATATACAAAGATAAAGAGATACCAACCTTGAAACAGATCCAAAGAAAGTAAGAGAACATACAAAAGACTACAAATTTCTTTCAACACAACTGATTAAGAGAAATATAATGTTCAAATGGTTAATTCCAGAGGGGATGCTGGTATCATGGCAGGAGAAGAGGATTAGGATAGACAATTTGGATAAGGCACAGGATTTGTATGATCAAATTGTGGGAGTGGAAGAAGAAAGTAGCACAAGGAAGAATTAGAGACTGGAAGCCAGGAGGACCAGCAACAGGAGGTAGGAGAAATAGAACAGGAAGGAGGAAGCAAGGAAGAGACCAAGCAAAGGGAGAAAGAAGGAATAAGATTAAGAACATGCCCACAAAGGGACATAAGAATTAATAGAAGACAGATACCACATCACAAGTAGGATGATGGAAGAAGAAATTAGGCTAATATCATTAAATATTAAAGGATTAAATTCACCCACCAAAAGAAAACAAATATTAACAAGATTGGCAAAACAAAATGTAAAAATAGTGTGCTTGCAAGAAATACACATTAAAGAACAATATAGGAAATGTTTAGAATACCCCAAATTAGGAAGACTATACACAGCCTTGGCAGAAAAGAAACAGAGAGGAATAGCAGTATATATCAAAGAAGGAATTAAGGCAGTATATAAATATGCTAATACGAATGGAAGAGTTTTGATACTTGAATTAGAGATAGGTCAGAAACAAATGTTATTAGTTACAATTTATGCCCCAAATGAAAATCTAAGTGAATTCTATAGCAAATTGCATGAAATTTTTTAAGAAATTGGACAGAGAAATATATGTATAGTTGGGGATTACAATGCAGTGGTAGACATAAAAAGGACTATACCAGCAAAACAAAAAATAAGAAGAAAAGGAAAATACTGCTAGCATCCTTCTTTGATATGATACAGAAATTAAACTTGTCAGATCAGTGGAGGAGATTAAACCCTGAAAAAAAGGAATATACTTTTTATTCAAATCCACATATGTCATGGTCCTGATTAGACATGGTATGGATGAATAGAGAAATAGGAAATGAGCTAGAAACAATAGAAATTATGACAAATATATGGGCAGATCATAACCCCCTAAAACTAATTTGGAAAGGAAGGAAAAAACAAGGAGAAGATGGACATTGATTTCCCAAATTGTAAAAGAAAAAGAATATGTTTTAAAAATTAAAAAAGAAATGGAACTATTTTTTAAGGAATACAAAAACAGCAAACATCACTGCAGATATTATGGGATACAGCCAAAGCATATTTAAGGGGAATAACAATAGCATATATGACAAAAAGAAATAAGAAAAGATGGCAGCAACAAACTATATTACAAGAGGAGATCAAAAATTAGAAATTATATTACAAAGAAAACCACAGGATGAGAAAATAAAGGGGGAAATGGTCTTAGCCAAACATAAATTAAATGTGATAGATCAGGAAGAAAGGGGAAGGGACCTGAAAATGGGGAAACAGAATTTCTTTGAATATGCCAACAAATCAGAGAGATGGTTAGCCTATAAATTAAAAATAGAAAGGGAGAAAAGGTTGATACAGAAGTTAAGGATTGAAAAGGGAAACTTACAGCATCAAATGGTAGAAAAGAAAAGAATAGTGCAGAATTATTTTGAAGTATTGTATAAAGAGGAAAAAGTGAATAAAGATAATATTGAACAATATCTAAAGGAGAATGGTCTACTGGAAATAAGAGAGGAACAGAGAGAAATATTAAATAAAGAGATAACAGCTATAGAATTGGGTAAAGCAGGGCAAAAACAGAAAAACAACAAAACTCCGGGGCCTGATGGACTCCCTGTGGAAATTTATAAATATTTATATGAATGTTTTGAACCGGTGATGTTAGATCTGTATAATGATGTATTGGAACAAGCTAAGTTACCCAAATCATGGAACGAAGCATATACTTTGTTAATCCCAAAAGAAGATACGAATCATAAACAAATTAAAAACTACAGGCCAATCTCACTATTAAACACAGATTATAAAATTTTCACAATAATGTCTGAAAGGTTGAAAATAGTATTGAATGAAATAATACACTCAGATCAGAATGGTTTTCTATCTTCCAGATAGATAAAAAATAATACAAGAATGGTGTTAAATGTCCTAGAATATTGTGAAGCTCATCTGAAAAAGCAGGCAACACTGATTTTCTTGGATGCTCAAAAAGCATTTGACAATCTTAATTGGCAGTTTTTGATCCAATAGGTGAAAAGATACAGGATTTGGAACAAAATTTGGAAAAATGATAGGTACAGTATACTCAAAAAGCTAGGGTGATCATAAATGGAGATAGTACTGAGAGTTTTGAAATAATGAAAGGAGTGAGGCAGGGATGTCCAATGTCACTTCCAACCCAAATCAGACAAAATACAGAAATAGGAGGATTGAGGATTAAAAAAAGAGGAATATAAGGTACAGGCATTTGTGGACGATTTGGTGTTTTTATTGAGGAACCAATAGAGACAGGGAATAATTTGATACAAGAAATAGAGAGATATGGGGCAGTCGCACGATTAAAAATTAATAAAGAAAAGACAAAAATATTAGCCAAAAACTTGACTGAAAAACAAAAAAAAGAGTTAGAAAGAAAGATGAGATTGCAAATTGAAAAAAAGATCAAATATTTCAGAATTTGGCTAACTGGGAGATGTTCTTCTATAAAAGAAGACAATTATAAGAAGTTAATACAATAGATAAAGAATGATTTAATAAATTGGGAAAAACTACAATTATCTCTATTAGGAAGGATAGCCATGATAAAAATGAATGTTTTACCGAAATTATCTAATTATTTTTAGACAATTTCTATAAAGTTAGACAAAAAAATTATTCGAGGAATGAATAGAATAGTTACGAAATTTATATGGGTGGGTAAAAAAGGACGAATAAGCTTAAAGATGCTACAGGGTAGTAGAAGTAGAGGTGGTCTTGTACTCCCAAAATGGGAATTGTATTATCAGGCAGTGGTTCTAATGTGGATAAAGGAATGGATAAATTTTAAAAACAAAAGAATATTAGCAATTGAAGGTCATGACCTACAAGCAGGGTGGCATGCCTTTCTATGGGATACATTCATATTTTCACAAATACCAGATAAGGGAATTACTAATACAAACTTGAGGAAAAGTAAAAAGAAAACATATGAAATTACTGAGCTGGGTCTCACTAATGGAAGCAATAATATATCCAAATACAATGGATACAAAGAAAATGATTATACATAGAATTATTAGATAATCAGGGAATCTTAAAACAACTGAAGAATTAAAAGAACAGAATATACTTGAAGATTGGTGGCCATATTCACAGATTCAGACGAGATTTAGAAAGGATTTAGAGAAACATGGAACTGAAAAAGATCTACAATTGAATCAAATTTTGATAGGCAAGGAAGAAAAATTTATAACAAGATTGTATGGTTATTTATTAGAAGTGGAACTAGAAGAAGAGATAGTGAAGGGACCAATGATAGCCTGGTCAAGGAACATAGGTCATAATATAAAATTAGAAGACTGGGAAAGAATATGGATAAAAAAATGCAAATTAACATTGTCAACAGCATACAAAGAAAATCAGTATAAAATGTTCTATAGATGGCATTTAGCCCCAGTGAGATTGGCCAAAATATATCTGAATACAAAATCAGAATGTTGGAAATGTAAACTAAAAGAGGGAACATTTTTTCACATGTGGTGGCAATGCCCAAAAGCTAAAAAATATTGGATGAAGATACAAAGATGGTTACAAGAAATTACAGAACACCGAATAGAATTTAAACCTGAAATATTTGTATTAGGAATAATTAAGGGGAAACTTAGCAACAAATCCAATACATCATTCACAGTGGTGAGGATAGTTTTTGCACAGGGCTGGAAAACAGAAAAGAACATGATACAAAAAATACTGGACTGTGTTGAGATCAATAAAATCACAGCAGAATTAAAAGGCAAGGACAAATCAGAATATTATGCGATTTAGAATAGATGGTATAAATGGGTAGAACACAGAAATAAGAATTAATGTATAGGAATAAATATAAATATATGTATTACTAATGACACAATATTGTTAACAATGTAAATAGAGATATGCAATTTTTTAAAATAATGAAAAGAAAAAGAAAAAGAAACTGCTTCTCTCTTCTGCTGTGTGTCTTGTTTGCCTGCTGAACTAAAATGAAACTGATGTCTATTTCTCTGCTGAAGTTGAGTTGCTGTTCTGCTCTGAACCTGTAACATGTCTGCTTCTGTTTGAGTTTGCTCCATGTTGGAGAAATCTACAACTAATATTGTACAATTTACTTTAAATGTTTATAAAGAAATTCAGTGAAGCCTCAGACATCTGTATTTAATTTTCTGGCACTGAATTTATGCTGCAATACTCTGAACACTTTTTTCTTCCTTTTGGAAATCCAGGCTGGCTGAGGAATGAGCACAAATCGCAATGGTGGATTCCCCCCTTCCCCTCCTTCTCCTCTCGTTTCTCAGCCAGCCCAGATTTCCAAAAGGAAGAAAGAAAAAGGGAAGAGCATGCAGGGCTTTCCCAGAGAATGAGAAGATATACATAGACAGGGAGAGAGAGACAGAGAGATATAGAGAGTGGGGAGAGAGATTCGGCCTGATTTGGCTCTGTCTGCTCCCCTCTCTCTTTCTTTGCCCAGTTTTGCAAGGATTCAGCAGTGATCTAAGGTAGAAACATCATAGTGCTGTGATGTAACAGTCTGACAGTCACTCCTTTTGCAATGCAAGATTTATTTTTGTATCTTTCCAGAGACAGAAAGAACGTGGCAGAATTTCCTTACAGTTATTCCCTGGGTGTGAGAGTTGGGGAGTGGGTGCGGGGAATGAGGGAGAAGGAGGGAGGAAGGGAAGTAGAGAGAGATGGGAGAGGGAGGGGAGGGGAGAGATGGGGAGAGGGAGAGAAAAGAGAGGGAAAGAGTGGGAGGGAGGGAGAGGGAGATAGAGATAGAGGGAGAAAGAGAGGAGAGAGGAAGAAAGATGGGAAAGGGAGAAAAAAGGGAGGAGGGGAGGAAGAGAGATGAGAGGAAGGGAGGGAGGGTGAGGGAAATTGTGAGAGAGGGAGAAAGAGAGATGGGAGAGGGAGATAGAGAGGAAGAAAGAGATTGGAGAGAGGGAGAGGGAAAGAGAAAGAGATGAGGGAGGGAGGGAGAGGGAGATAGTGGGAGAAAAAAGAGAGAGATACCTGTTTCCCATAGAAAAGAAAACATTGAGAACCACAAAACCTGGGTAGGCATGGCTGGGGATGTCATGTGAGTGGGTGGGAGTAAGTGACATTGAGTTGGCCACGCCCACCTAGGTTTTGGGGCTCCCAGTGTTTTGTTTTCTGTGGGAAACTGGTCCAAATGGCTCTTTGAGTGTTTAAGGTTGCAGACCCCTGCCCTAATTTGTGTAATCCACAGTTTCATTGTACTTGTACAATGACAATAAAGTTCTTCTTCTTCTAATACTAGGTTCTTCTTCTAGTACTTTTGCATTCATTCAAAATAGCGTAATTATCTATTCACAGCCAACAATATCAGCCAATCCTAGAAATGTCCTCAACTCCTTCAGGTGTTATTTTTCTACTACTTTCATTAATCATATGTCCTAAGTATCTTCTCTCTCTACATATTGTAATTTCTAACTTGTCTGTATAACAATTCCTAAAAGGGCAATAATTTGTGTTGCTAACAAACAGACAGACAAACAATGCCATAGGATGGAGCACCTTGACTCCTAAGCATTCAAAATGCACACAGACATAAAGACATAAAAGAAGGAGGTAAGCAGAACAGCTTCAAAAATAAAACAAACAATCTAAATAAGGTATTTTGAGTCAATGCTTTGAAATATATTTGGGTCAAACTTTAGCGTCAATTCTCTGCTTTTAGTAAAACATGGGCCAGATTCAGATTCCATTCAGATGGAAAAACATTTACAAATGTAAGCAACATATTTCAAAATCATTTCTTTTAGATAGGTTTAATTAAGCATTTTAAACCTAAAAAATTTCCAGAAGGAAAAAAAAAATCAAAATCATATTTGTTCTGTCCCTGGAACTTGCCAAAGTCCCCACCCAGGTCCGTTCATGCTGCGGGGGCATTTGCTGCCCCTCATTGGCTGGCCTCCCTCGCCAGCCGGCTATAAAAGCCAGCTGCAGGGTCCGGCCAGCCGCTGATCACTGTGAGCCTGCTCCAGGCAGGGCTAACACGTTCAGTCCTTTATTGCTTCAATAAAGTCTTGTTGCACCCAAGCCCTGGTCTAGCCTCTCATTGCTCAACTACAACACTGGCGACGAGGATGGGATGGCTACCAGAGGCAATTCGCAACAGCTGAAATCACTAAAACCGCTGAGCCGCAGCCGCGCCGCCGGAGAGCTTGGTCAGCAAGAGCGAAAGTAATAGCGTCTGTAGCCGCTTGTTAGCAAGCTACAGAGGAAAGTGAAGCACTGCGAGTCGCAGCCGCTCAGCACAAAAAGAGCGCGAAATTCAAACGGCTGTCGTTTGGATTTCTTGCCGGTATACAGCGCGTGCTGTTATTCCGAGCTACTGACACTTACGCAGGCGCGAAATTCAAAGCGCTATCAGAGGCGGCAAGCCATCACCGCCTACGCTCTCCAGGAGCGCGAATTTCAAAACGCTGCCAACAGCCGTTGCAGCTTAGCCCAATTGTAGCCCAGAGAGAGAGCAGAGAGGTCTGTGGAGCCTCTCCAGAGCTGTAGTCACTAGCCTGACAAGAGCACAAGTGCCATTTGTTGTCCCAGAGAGATTTCTCAACAGCATATCACACAGGGGTCCTCATCATGAACTCCAACCCAGCCTTCCCACCGTTCAAGCCGGAAGAAGAAAAATGGGAGTCATACAAGAATCGTTTTAACCACTATATCGACGCTATCGGTCTAGCTGATGCTGGGGAGCACAGAAAAAAGTCATTCTTCCTCAGTTATTGCGGGGCCATCGTTTTTGATACCGCCACAGCGCTCGTCGCTCCACGTGAGTTAAAGAATGTCCCTTGGGCAGAATTGCTAGAGATTCTCACCAACCATTACTCCCCCAGACCCTCACAAATCGCGAGGCGTTTCACCTTCCGGATGAGGAAGCAAGCGGAAAAGGAAACCGTCAATCAATATATGGCCGCCTTGAGGACTGCAGCCCTCCACTGCGGGTTCGGGAACTATCTTGATGACATGCTCCTCGACCAGCTCGTCTGCGGGGTCAAAGACCTTCACCTCCAGAGGCGACTACTTGCCAGGAAGGACCTCAACCTATCCCAGGCCGTCGAGGAAGCCTTGGCAGCAGAGCTGGCAACCCAGTCCACCACTGAAATTCAAGGTCCCGTTCCCAAACAAAGCTGCACCACCGTTCATTCAGAAGAGGTAGTCAACGAAGACGACCCTAACGATCAAACAGACATCCACCACCTCACCCATGCCAAACAACCACAGGCAGGAGCCAGGCAAGAAACCAACAGCGCACCCAAACACATCATCCTGTGCCTATCCTATGGCGGGCCTCACTCGAGAGCTACGTGCAAATTCAAGGGTGCCATCTGTAACCATTGCCACAAAAAAGGCCACATCGCTAGAGTCTGCCAGGCCGCGCACAACTCAGCACAAAAGGTTCCTTCTTTTTCCCATTCTGGGCCCCAAAGTCAAGTACTAAACTGTCACACTTGCTACCATGCTAACCACACCTGTCACTCTATTAGTAAAATAACACTCTCCATTTTATTAGAAGGTAAACCTTGTCGTATGGAGGTTGACACGGGGTCAGAGCTCTCAATCATCTCTTGGAGCACCCTCAAGAGAATCCAGCCCAGGCTATCCAGAAACCAGCTCCAGAAGTGCCAGATCTCCTTGAGGGATTATCAGGGAAAAGACATTCCAGTACTCAGCAAAGGCAAGTTCCTTGTTAATTTTAAAGCTTTCAAAGGCCACCTGCCTCTAGTGGTAGTTAACGGCAACCTCCCCAGTCTCCTGGGGCTTGATTGGTTCCCCTACCTCGGCCTAGGGTTAACAGGAGTCCATGCTGTCTCAGCTTCTGACACTGACTCCTTATTCAATGACTACTCAGACGTATTCAGCAATGAGTTGGGGTGTTATAATGGTACCCCCATATCATTTGCAGTTGACTCCAAGCGGTTCCAGTCCGGCTGAAACCGCGAGAGTCCCATTCGCCATTCGGCCTAAACTAGACGCAGAGCTCGATAAATTGTTAAAGCAAGGGGTCATTGAGCCGACAGACTTCGCCAAATGGGAGACGCCAATTGTCACACCCCTTAAAAAGGATGGCAGCCTGAGAATTTGTTCAGATTACAAAACAACAATCAACCGCTTTTTACAAGTTAGCGCGTACCCAGTACCGGTCATTCAACATTTATTACATACCTTTGAGCCTGGCAGCATTTTTGCCAAATTGGACATGTCACAAGCGTATCAACAGTTCCCTGTTGACAACCAAACAGCGGAACTGCAGACCATTGTGACCCACAGGGGTGCATTCCGGTGCAAGCGTCTCCAGTTTGGCGTAAGTGTTGCCCCGGGCATCTTCCAATCCCTCATGGAGCGTATACTACAGGGCCTCCCTGGCGTAGTACCCTACTTCGACGACATATTGGTCTCGGCCAGGGACAGACCCCAACTCTTCCAGAGAGTCAGAGCAGTGTTAGACAGGTTCAGACAGCATGGCCTCAAATTAAAAAAGGAGAAATGTGCCATTGCCACTAGACAGGTGGACTTTCTGGGCTATAAAATTGACGCCTCAGGCATTCACCCCCTAGAGTCCAAGGTCAAGGCAATTCATGAAGCACCCACGCCAACCACTAAAGCTCCAAGCCTTTTTGGGATTATTGAACTTTTATGCATCATTTCTACCTCACAAGGCATCAGTAGCAGAGCCTTTACACAGGCTCTTAGATAAAAAGCACCTTGGCACTGGGGACACAAGGAAGACACCGCTGCGCAGTCAAATCACTGCTCACATCTGACGCGTCCTCATTCAATTTGACCCACACCTCCCACTGGTACTAGCCACGGATGCATCCCCTTTTGATATTGGCGCCGTATTAAGCCATAGACTACCCAACGGCTCCGAGGCACCAATTGCCTTCTTTTCCAGAACACTCTCAGCAACAGAGCGTAACTATAGTCAGATCGACAAGGAGGCTTTTAGCCGCAGTGGCCAGGGTTAAGAAATTTCATGAATTCCTATTTGGCCACAACTTTGAGCTAATCACGGACCACAAGCCTCTCCTGGGTCTTCTTTCCGGAGACAAGCAGACTCCCCAAGTGTTGTCTCCCAGAATGACGAGGTGGACCTTGTTCCTGGCGGCTTATTCGTACAAGCTCATCCACCGCCCAGGAAAAATGCTTAGCCACGCAGACGCCCTCAGCCGCTGCCCCCTGCCAGCTCCAGCAGAAGACCCAGCCCCGGTCCATGCCATCTTCGATGTCACCGAGCTCGACCTTCCTGTCACCACCCTCGACATCGCCACCAAATCCAAGACGGACAAAACCATCGCCCAGGTACTGGACTGGGTGAGGAGGGGGTGGCCGGGTTCTAACCTCTCAGCCGAATTCACTCCTTTTAAGACCCGTCAACAGGAGCTGTCTAGCATACAGGGCTGCCTCTTGTGGGGCACCCGGGTTGTTATTCCGGCCTCACTTCGCACACCAGTCTTAGAGGCACTACACGAGGGCCACCCGGGCATCGTCCGGATGAAGGCGTTGGCACGGAGCTATGTCTGGTGGCCTGGTTTGGACAACGACATCGTCAAGTGGGTAAGCTCATGCCAACCCTGCCAGGAATCCAGACCATCCTCCAGTCACCACCCCACAAAGTGGGAGAGCGCCAACGCGCCTTGGTCAAGGCTACACATTGACTTAGCGGGTCCAATACACGGCAAGACCTTCTTGGTGGTCGTTGATTCATACTCTAAATGGATCGATGTGGCCCAACTATCCCACGACCACCACGCTAGCAGTTACCAAGGCTCTAACTCGCCTATTCGTAACACACGGGCTACCAGATACCATAGTTTCGGATAACGGCCCCCAGTTTGCCTCAACAGAATTTAGCCGTTTTGCCACAAATCTTGGTATCCGACATATCTTCACGGCTCCCTTCCATCCTGCCAGCAACGGACTGGCGGAGAGAGCCGTTAGATCCACAAAAGAAGCGTTAGCCAGATTCAGCAAAGAAGATTGGCATCACAGACTCTCCGCTTCTTGCTAAGCCAACACTCGACCCCTTGCATGGTCACCAACAAATCCCCTGCTGAACTGCTGATGGGTAGACGCCTAAGAACTGTGTTGGATAGGCTCCACCTCACTATTGCCCTGACACCCCTCTCGCTTCAATGACGGGGTCAGAGATTTTGTCTTGCAGGAACATGTATTCGCAAGAACTATGCCGGAGATCCGCTGTGGATTCCAGGAGTGATAGTAGCCATCACCGGTCCCCGGTCGTACCGAGTACAGCTGGAAGACGGCCACATCTGGAGAAGACACCTGGACCAGCTAAGGAAGCGGCAGGGTACCTTCGCCAGTGTCGGATCGTGGGCTCAGGTCGACCCCCAGGTGCCACACCAAGCTCCCACCGAAGACCACGCCAGAATCGCTCCACCACCACCGCCCGGACCAGGAGAGCAGGCAGTAGACCGGGACTGCCCAACGGGTCCGCCACCAGAACCAGTAGACGGGGCCACGACATCACCAAACACAAGCACAACACCGGTGCCTGTGCAACCCTCGGGGTGAGGCTGCACCCCATCACCAACCCCACCGGGTACCTTGAACTCTGAGACACTTGGTAACTCACTGGAGTTACGGCGCTCGGGGCGCCAGCATAGACCGCCCGCTTATTTAAGTGACTATGCGTGTTCGCATCTGGGGGGAAGGGGTGTTATGTCCCTGGAACTTGCCAAAGTCCCCACCCAGGTCCGTTCATGCTGCGGGGGCGTTTGCTGCCCCTCATTGGCTGGCCTCCCTCGCCAGCCGGCTATAAAAGCCAGCTGCAGGGTCCGGCCAGTCGGCTGATCGCTGTGAGCCTGCTCCAGGCAGGGCTAACACGTTCAGTCCTTTATTGCTTCAATAAAGTCTTGTTGCACCCAAGCCCTGGTCTAGCCTCTCATTGCTCAACTACAACAATATTCAGAGCAGAAAAAATATATATCTGCATAACTTTTATATGCAGATGAAAGAGACCAAAACAGTGAAAGGCAAGACTACAGGAGCAGGTCACCCATTTGCCCCCCTGTCTTAGACAAAGAGAGAGGGGGGAAATGGTTAAAAGGGACACACACACACACACACACACACCCTTTCCTGGTTCTCAATCTCTCTCCTCCAAGGCAGAAAGTCCTTGAATAACAATGGGAGTGGGGGGATGTTTAAAAGACTGCACAGAAATCTCACCCCTTTCTCCACTCAGCAGCCTGTCAACAAAATAATTTTCTCTCTCTTTTCAGTAAATCATACACATTTTTCCACAAATTTCTCTCCCACATCCTCCATGGGACCTTTCTCATTTCTTTTCTTTGTAAACATTTACTATTGCCTTTCTATATACTTCACCACCACTACAACAAAAACTTTGCAACTTACTGTTTCTTTGTTAGAAAGGTAATCAAAGTACTATATCCTTTTAATCTGGGATGTGGGTCAACACAGAGACATTTACACCAACTTTTTACCATCAATGTACTTACACATTTGTATTGCAATTGGACAGCTTGCATAAACAATTTCACATATACAACTTTCATTTCATGTTTTCTCCAAGCAAACCAATCACAATTATTTCAGGGAGCTTTTCACAAGCCAATGAGTTCCATTTTCCAAATCTTTTTGAATAACTTTTACTGTTATTAGAGGGTCTCATCCCCTCTCCAAGCTTCAAAATGACTACACACCATTAAACATCATTTCCAGACCTGCATAGGTTTTGTTCCTTTAAATCTCCACTTTTTCTTGGGCAAGCAGCGGGAAAACTCAGGAAGTAGTTTCAATCAAAAATGTGATTTTGGGCCTGTTTCCCACAGCTTTAAGCCCAAATTGAGAAGCTTACTTAATTTGCCAGCTGGGCAAACATATCACAATCAATTCAATTCCATTCAGTTCTACATGCTATTATTATAGATATACATCTAAGAATTTTTAACAGAAGTCACATCAAATTGATCACTTCAAATGATCTGACTCTTCCCATTTAGAAGGATTTACCTTTTTATTACCTGCTAAACCCCAGGTGGGAAGAACAATAAATCTTTTCTTATTTACTCTTAGTTCTTTCAGAGTTTTCTGGCTCTTTTGAGAATGGTAAATTTTCAAGATCTTTATAACACTGCAGTAATTCTTTTCTTCTACTCCTTCCTACCACAAATAACATCATAAATTAACCATATCTTTTTTGGTCAACCGCAACATCTGAATCATCTTACTGTATGGAGGGGCTTCCCAACCTCTAAGTATTTTTCCCAAAAGGACAAGTCAGGTCTATTTACAATTTGGAATTTTTCCTAATTGTTTGAGTGAACTTCTAACCTTTACTCAAAGTTACACCCTTTGTTCTATCTCCTTAAGCACCAGATTTTTACTATCTGTCTCTGCCTTGGGTGTTCTGTCTCTTCTCTTTCTAGCTTGAATCTCCTAGCAGGCACTGGCTTATTTTTAAAGATTCAAACTCTTCTCTGTCTTGGATTTTCCAGCAGACACTGGCTTATTTTTAAAGATTAAGAGGTCTGTTTCCTAAGAGGTCTGTAGGGGGCGTGCATAAGCACACTGACGTGCCTACCGTCACTGTCCTATTGTTTCTTTTTTTCTTTTTTTTCTTTTCTTATATGTATCCATGTATTCATAACTATGTTTTTATTTATACCTATTATCTTGTAAGCAATTGACAAATAAAAATAAATAAAATAAAATAAATAAATATAAAGACCTTCATTCACACAATGTTTGCCAGGGCTCTCATGAGCAAGTCTGAACTCCACTTTTCTTTTAAAGACAACTTTTACCGCTACTAAAGGTTTTAATGTATTCCAATGGGCTAACACAGCTCCATGGAGAATACAGCCCTAATCTTAATGGTTCCAGACAGACCACCAACTGTCAACTTGTAAAGCATTCCTATGCCTGTTTCTGAGTATACCACCAACCTTGCCTATTTCTCAGTCCTTAAGGAGTTTCATGGTTCCTTTCCATCAGAATTGAAGCTAGATACAACCCCTCCTTGTACATCGGGCTGGCCCCCCCCCCCGAATATTCAACAAACACACTTCATCTGTCATTTCGGAAGTCATTGAAAACACAGATCATTCCTCCACACTCATTTTGGAGCAAATCTCTAACAAGAATTTCTCCATCTCATTCTTCCCATTCATGAAACACTCCATACCTCCCCCCCCTAATAAAATTATACTCACTAGCATCAAGTTCTCCCCTCAACCCTCCAAAATAAGGGATTTCTACTCACATAGAAGGTACAATTCTACAACCTTCAGTGCAAGCCTCTGGTTGGAGCATTCAGGGTAGGCAGAATCAGAGCCTGCCAGAAAATGACCAGGTCAAAGTCACTGGGTAAAATTTCCCAGGAGCGCTTTTAACTTTGCCACTGGTCCCAGCTGGTTTCTTCTGTTCACCATAGTGAAGGCCACTGAACTTCAAGGAGTTCAGCTTGTGAGGAGCTGAATGTAGCCACCTCGAAGGAACGATACCTGTAAGGTCCCAAAAGTTTCCCCGAGCCACTGAGATGTCAAAGAGAGTAAGACTTGAGACAAGGCTTGAAAAAATAACAGCTCTTTTATTCTTTGGCCAAAGCAAAATGTTTGGGTGAATACTATATCCAAAACATACAGACAAAATGCATGTAAGGAATAGCCACACCCTGTGAGAGTGGCTCAGAGTGTTATATACATTTTACGCCAACAGAAACAAAGTTTATCCAATCAGAGATAAAGGTTCATTATTCTACATTGGCAATGTCTTGCCCATGCCCTCCCACTCCTTATCCATGGAGCATTCTTTGTTCATGCTTTGTTATTTTACACAGTATCCCTTGTCCTTATGTGTTCATGCTCCTAGGCAGCCCCCCTTATCTATGGAGCAGGATGTTCCTGGGAACTGTCTTCAAGGATGTGCTTAGCTCTGAAGCAAACTACAGAAGTGAGAAACTAGATAGAAAAGGATACAATTCTTTTACAGAGTTACAGTACAAATTATTGCTAACTATAGCAAAATAGTACAAGCAGCTTCTTTAACAGAAGCAAAGAGCAAATGTTACACTGATTCATGTCAATATGTCATTTCAGTATTTTTGACAGTGATAGTGTGCATTTTGGATTCAAGTTCTGTTAAGATACAGCCTGTTGTGCCTTAAAATGGCTTTACTGTACAGCACAGGAGTTGCCATGGTAATGGCTTCCACAAGGGGGCTTCCTCTGGTAAGGGAGATTGGTTCTTTAAAAATCAATAACAAACACCCTAGGCCCTCAGCTTGAAGCAAAGAGGGCAAGTTGTTGGGGGAGGTGACTGCTAATGCAGATAATCACCTCAAAGACTGTTCCCTGTAGAATTTTACCAAGGCTGTTGGCCAGGGCAATTAGGTCTCTAATTCTCACCACGGTGGTTGAGGTAACAGGGCCAGGCCCAAGTGTCTTTTTCATACATTTATTTTATTGTATTCCATAATAATATATTCCACTGCTGTAACGATTCCTCCAAAGAAACATCAGGTGATTGGCCAAGAGCAATCAAAGGCTACAAAAATGAAACACCAGCATAGATAAGAAACTCCCAAGGAGAGGAATAGAAGACTTGTGATTTTGTGCAAGAGAGCTACTATATCTAGAACTTCAGAGACACTACAACAGCATGAGTCCTGGCTACATTATAAGAGAGAGATAGAGCTGTTACATTTAGAGCTTCTTTTTAGTTTTATACTCTACTTATATTTTTAAAACCCTATAAATAAAATTACTTTGATTTGACATTATAGATATAATTCATTCCTTTTCCTGTCTAATACAGGGTTGGGATAAATAAATACACGGGCAATGCCAGGTTATCAGCTAGTTGTTTATAAGCACTCATGTACTTATACCTTTCCTCGGAACCTAACCTTGGCTCCCATCCTGTTTCCTATTCTTCACCCTATGTTAGCCAAACAATGCTCTGAATTATTTAGCATGTCAGCTTCTCCCTTTTTTATTTCAAAGAAAAAATACTTGAAAATGGTTGGGAAGTCAGGGAACTTGTTTGGTACCAAGGACATGTACTTAGCAGATTGCCACTATGCAGATACCACCTGGGGGCACCTATTTAAAAAAAGACATCTTGAATACAGGTAGTCCTTGACTTACAATACTTCATTTCAAAGTTACAGTGACACTGAAAAAAATGATTTATGACAGTTTTTTACACTTATGACCATTGCAGCTTTCCCATTGTCATGTGATCAAAATTCAGGTGCTTGGCAATTGAGTAATTTATGATGATTGCAGTGTCCCAGGGTCATGTGATCCACCTTTTACAATCTTCTGATAAGCAATGGGGAAGTCAAATTCACTTAACAACTATGTTACTAACTGAACAACTATATTGATTCACTTAACTGTGGCAAGAACAGTCATAAAATGTGGTAGAACTCACTTAACAAATATTTCACAGTAGGCAAGGCATCAGTGGTTCTTCCTGTAGCCCTCTGACTAAGATTCTAGAGAGTTTTTTGCAGCCAAACTATAACTGTGAAATTCCTTTTTAATTTTATATTCTAAACATTTGGTGGACTTATTTTTACTGCCCTAGCACGTTATGTAAGGGTAGAGAGGATTCATTCTTAAAACATCACATTTCATCCTGTTCAACCAATATTCAAATCTTTGGACATATAATTAGATATACTGCTTGCTCTTCAGTTTTTTTATCAGTTTCTCAGTTCTTTGAGGTGATATTACTTCTGCTATGTGTATGGAAAGAGTATTTTCCGTCCTCCATCTTCTCCTTTGTTTGAAATGGGTACATGAGTCAAGGTCAGAGGTGGTGTTTGGCAGGTTCTGACCATTTCTGGAGGACTGGTAGTGGAAATTTTGAGTAGCTAGGAGAATGGGCAAATACCACCTCTGACTTTACAGTACAGGAGATTTTACAGTATCCTTCCCAGAGGTGGTATTCAGCAGGTTCTGACCAGTGCTGGAGAACCGGTAGCAGAAATTTTGAGTAGTTCAAAGAAATACCACTTCTGACTGGAGATTTTACAGTATCTTTCCCCTGCTACACCCACCAAGCCACCAAGCTATGCCCACAGAACCGGTAGTAAACAAATTTAAATCCCACCACTGATCCTTCCCCTGCCACACCCACCAAGCCACGCCCACAGAACCAGGATTAAAAAATTTGAATCCCACCACTGGTTCAAGGTGGTATTGGAACCTGGCATGTAGATCTGTCTTTGGTGGCTTAGCAATCAGCAGACTTATCTAATTAAACAAACCAACAAATAGACAAATTCAGATTAAAACAGAGAGCCTACTTCAGATAAACATTTAACCAATGTTGTAATGGTGCTCACAACTGTGCAAATTTAACCCTCAATCTTCGTTCTTACTAAAAAAAAAAAAAAGCTGGTTGAAAAGGTAAAAATGGGCAGCCAGTGCTCTTAAGTAGCTTATCAGGGAGAAAGGTACACTTCAAAATAAGTTTGCTGCCAATACTTCCTCTTATTCCACATTCCCTAAATAAAAAGGAGCAGAATCCACACAAGTGCATAGTCTACATTTTTAAAAATGGAATTGAGGACTTCTGGTTGCAAGGCTTCGGTGGCAGCAGGAATCCGTGACTCTGTGGGTCCCTGCTGCGCTCGCTGCTGAAGTACCCCCGATCCAATTGGATTTGGGGGTTGTCCTTACCCTGGAGGGGTAACGGAAGATAGAGGAGATCTGGATAGGGGTCTGGGGATATCGCAACCCCTTTCCCCAGCCGGCTAGACTCCTTTTTCCAGAGGCAGTGGAGCAGCGGTCAGTAATGGCTGCCACAAAGAAATCTACAACCGGACAAGATTTGTTCAGGAGGAAGAACTAGAAAGTGAAAGTTTGTTGGCTGAACCGGGACATTAAGACTCATTTAAATACCCTGGAAATCTGACTTTTTCAATGATACATTGTTTCCAAAGGAGGCTGTCAAGCGGCGAATGAAAGTTCTAAAAGGGAAAGTTCACTCTCCTTCCTTGCGGAGATAGTAAATGGACACTGAAAAACCTGCTTTTCTACAGAAAGTAAAAAACAAAAGCTCTTTGTTATAAGTGGGAAGGGAGAGGACTAAAAATAAATAAATTATTAAGACTTTGTTGGAGGAGACGCCTTGAAGATTATAAGATCAGAAACTAATTGTAATAAGGCTTTAAAATACATTTTGAGACTTGTGATTGATACTGCCCCAGGAGGAGAAAGTGCAAAGGGAAGAAGATGAAATATTTTGTGTCTGTTTGGATTGCTTGATGACTTTGGGACGTTTGGAAATTATTCTAAGATTAAAACATTTGGGTTGGTTTAAAAAAAAAAGAAAAATGGCATTATCTGTGGATGAATTAAAAATGGAATTTGAAAAATTAAAGGAAGAAGAACAAGAAGGCAAGGGCTCTCTGGGAGCTGTTTTTCATTTTTTAGAAATGGCAATTGCTACCTACCAGCAAATACAACAACAAGAGGTTTGGGAGGAAGAGGAAGAAGAAGGAGGAGGAGGAGGAGGAGGAGGAGGAGGAGGAGGAGGAGGAGGAGGAGGAGGAGGAGGAGGAGAAGCCATCTTTAATGGACCAAAAGTTTTAATTAAGAAAGAAAATAAGAGGGGAAGGAAAATGGAGAATTTAAAATTTAAGAAAACAACAAGAAAGAGAAAAATAAGGTGAAAAATCGATATAATGTCAGAAAGCAACAGAAAAGAGGAATACAACAGAGAAGGGAAGCTAAAAAGGCAAAGGTTAGGAGATGGGGGGGTAAAAAGGCCAGACCGGAGAAGAAAGGAAGGGAAAAAGGGGAAAAAAGCCACAAAGGCTTGAAACAAGATGCAAAAAAGCAGATCTTTTTTAGAGATAAAGGGAAATGTACAATTTTAAAAAAAAACTGCAAAAGTACACAAGATAGTATTGTAGTATTTGTATTTGAAATAGTAAATTGGAATATTATAAGATTTAAAAATATTTAAACATTAAAATGCTTAATAATGATAGACTTTAACATTTAATAAAATATAAGGGAATGTGTAAAACGTTTAAGGTTTGGCTATAGAGTTTAATTTGCTATTGTTTAAATGTTATTATAAATCTATTACTTTATTTTCCTATTTTAAAATAATGTATTAAGCAGAATTAGAATGGAAATTATATACTTAACTATATTATAAACTTATTATTTTCTTATATTAAAATGTAACATGTAGAATGTACTAAGCAGAATCAGAATGGAAATTATATACTTAACTATATTATAAACTTATTATTTTCTTATATTAAAATGTAACATGTAGAATGTACTAAGCAGAATCAGAATGGAAATTATGCATTATTTAAAGTCTCAAATTTAGGGGGAAGATAGAAAGGCATCATATTTCAATTAGTGATTACAGGGGAAATTTTCTGTTAAAGAGAAGAGATAAATGGATAATTGAAAAAGAACGGACAAAAGATATAAGTATAATGATCTAAATTAAGATTAAATAAACAAAATATAATTAAAAGAGTGAAAAGAGGGGAGAAGCTATATAGAAAATATAGAATGGTAAATAAGATAAGTAATGGTATATAAGGTGAGCATGAATTTGATTTAGGTCTGTTAAAAAAGATGTAACCCGGGGCTTAGCCACTTTCCAAAGGATGTTTTATGTTTTGTGTTTTGGGTATTTATGTTCAATTGAGAATTAATAAAACCTAGGAGGAATATCACTAAAGGGAGAAACAACGAGAAATTTGGAAAAGATATGTATGTGTTTAAATGATAATTTGGAACTCTGTTGTATAAAACAATGTTTATTTGCTTTCTCAAAACCTATAAGTAGCTTTCAGAAAGGAGGTTTTATGTTTCTATGTTTTATGTTTTGTTGGTCTTTTGAAAATTAATAAAATTTGTTAAAAAAAGAACATATGAAACAATGAAATACAGTAATATGAAATAGACGAAAGTATAAGTTTAATGAATAAAATTGAACAGAAATAAAGGAAGAAATAGTGAGAAGTTGGAAAAAGAGTAATAAGATATGAAGTTGAATACATAAGATGCATATTAAATTGTGTTTGTATGGAAATGTGATAATTTGGAATTATGGTGTACTTAAATAAGATGTTTTATTTGTTTTGTTAAGCAGTTCTTAGAAAAGATGCTCTAGGTTCTTATGTTTTATGTTTTGTTTGTCTGTGTATTGTTTTTGAAAATTAATAAAATTTGTTTTAAAAAAAATGGAATTGCATTACCTCCCAATCCAAAGCCAGTTTGCATAGTCAGACTTCCCCAGCAGATAACTAATACTATTAAATTGCTGGATTCAACGAAGATCTCACTTGTGCAACTTTCTTTGGTCCAAGCAACCATCAAATCTAAATCACCTGAAATTTTCAGAAAAGTCCAGAGGCCTAGTAATGAATATCAGATTATTTGGGGGGCATCTATATCCTAAGTCAACAAATTGTTCAAGATTCTCAAGGATTGTTTATGCTTCAACAGGAAACCCAATTTTGGATGCATTGAAAAATATTGTATTTTATAATTGTATTCAAATAAGTATTATTATTTGAAAAATAACAAAGCATATCAATTTTGCTCTTATTTGTCTGCTTTTATAAATTTAGCAATTCTATCTACTTCTGGAAGCTTTATCCAGTTTCCTCTATCCTTTGATTAACAGTGAGACATTCTGTGTCTTTTCTGAAGGCCAAATTAATCATTATTATGAATTTGAATTGCACTCTGCAGCTTTTTTATTTTTATTTTTTAAAGAATCTACTCTTAACCAGCTGGGCATCTACATAGTCCTACAAAAGTCAGTAAATAATCCTAGTATTTCTAGCCATTCATCTAACTCTAGATTTAACAATCTCTGGGCTTTGTAATAAAGATTTATTTTGTAGATGATTTCATGGAGATGGAAGGAAGCCTTCTCTCTCATTCTATTCCCCCTTCCCCGCCTCCTCCTTCTTTTTAAAGCTTATTGCTGCATATGTTCATTCTTTTCTTCAGAGTGAGGACCCTACTCATTGAGGAAGAAATTGTCTTGTAATTGACTTTGAACTGTAAACTACTTTATAATCCAGAGTTTATAAAACAAAACCTGTATTCAACTGGCTTAGTATAATCAGTATGGTAAATTCAAATCCTTTCAAAATCCATAATAATACATTCCAAAAGAAAAAGAATGTCAAATATATATGGAAATAGTAGCATTAGTAAAATTAACAATACTAATTATCATGAATATCAACTACTTATCATTCTGCTTTTATACTGAATTGTTCAAAAAACCAAATCTATAATACCATGAAACTTCTCTAAAATACTTGTTAGGAAAAGTCATTTCTGACTGGATGGATCTCTTGGAATGACATTGTTGAACCTCGGCATGCATTTTCTAAAATATATAAATCATACTGTACATACATCTATTAAATTATATATTCAACAGGGGACTGATTTTTTTTTCCAGTGGTCTCTGTGTCAAAAAGCACAAATATGTCTAATGATTACTGTGACAAACTTGATAATATTTATTTCCTAATTGCAATGGTAATTATAGTATTAAGATTAATTTATTTTGTTCAATTTGTTGTGTGATTGTTAGAGGATATAAACAAATTTAAATTACAGGAACTGAATATTATAATCTGTAATATAAAACAATACAATGGTTTATTATGATTTTTAAAAATATTTTAATAAATATTTTTATGATGTAATTTTCTGTAATGTTTCCTACACTTTAATTATACTGCAATGTTTTGGGTCTGTCTTTATTACCGGAAGGCTGGTAATACAAAAATAACTGTAGAAATTATACCGTATTTTTCAGACCATAAAACCCACCTAGGTTTAGAGGAGAAAAACAAGGGGGGGAAATAGTTTTTGCCTATGTGTGTCTCATTTTTGCTCTCCCTGGCATCCAGAAGCACTCTGCTGCTCGGGACTCATGGAGGTCTGTATTCGCTCTATAAGATGCACAGACATTTCCACCCATTTTTTGGGGGGGTGGATCTTATAGTCCAAAAAAATGGTAATTAAATGAACAAAAATACCACTTAATTCAATCTTCTTGAGAGAGAACTGAATTATTTGTGGAAAAGCTATGCAAACTTGCCTGTGGCATTTCATACTGGAAGCTCCACTTACAAAGCAAAAAGTTTCAATGCTTTATGTAAATGATCAGAAATTGTTGGAGCTATTATCACAATTAGTAGTATTTAACTAACTGTATAATGTAATTAATTGCCTTCAGCATATGTTATTAATTACTTCAAAATTTTTGAGACAGCTTTTCAATAACACATCTGGAACTCTTATCAATTCATTAATAACATCATGTTAGGTCTTATTCAGGAATCAGTAACAGCCTCTACTCTAGAAATGCATACGGTGAATTTCTTTAGATTTTTTTAATCCATAGCACATAGCTACACCCAATTCATTTTCAATCAAATTTTGACGACCCAATTCCCCGTATCAAATTATATTTTGTTTTTATTTACCCTGCTGCTGCTGAACATGTAGGTAGGCAGAGTCTAAAGTCTCTCTATAATATTCCATTATATTGAAAAGAATAAAAAGGATCACATAAATGGCATCTAAATTTAGTAAGTTAAGCCACGTGTTCTGAGGGTTTCGCTGATGTGTTTTAGTTCTTTTTCTTTTCCCTCTTCATTGGTAAGCAAACTTTCAGCCCAGTATGACTGTAGGATTCTGGTGACTCCTATTTTTGCTCCAGTGAGTGGTGAGAATCAAAATATAAATACTGATCTGTATGGAGCGGTGAAAGAGGGGAGGTTTCTGTAAATTTCAAAGTTAAGGCTTCTATTTTCTTTAATGTGCACTGCAGAGTCCAGGAGAGCCAGATTCTTCCTTAAAAAGTTCTGTGAATCCAGAACTTAATGTATCTGTCCACAGGGTTGATATGTTTGCTAAAGACTTCCATTCCCATGTTTTATTCTTGATGCAAGTATCGTCCACATACCTATACCAGTGAGTTGGTGGAATTCCTGTGAAGGAGTTTAGGGCTTTGATTTCTACTTTTTCCATGTAGAGATTGGCCACAATGGGGGACACAGATGAACCCATGGCACAGTCATGTTTTTGTTTGTAGAAACCTTCATTGTATTTTAACCCTCAAACCTTGTGGCTATCCAACTGATAACCACATGGAATCCAGAAAAAGACCTAGCAGGAGCTCCTCCATAATGAACAAAGAAGTGAACAATAAATGAAGCAATGTTGACATTCCATGGATTGCAGGAATATTTGAAAAGATCAAGAGGATTTTCAACCAACATAACATGCCCACTTGAAATCTAAGAATACACTAAGGCAGAAGCTTGTTGACCCCAACGATAAAGCACCCAGACATAAACTGAGCAATGTGATATATGCAATACAATGAGATGTGCTGATTTGTTCGGAGAAACAAAACAACTACTTCACATGGCACAATCTAGAACAGGACTGTCAAACTCCCAGGCTGCAGGCCTGATGCATCATTCTCTGGCAATGCCCATGCCCAGTTTAGCGAAGGGGAGAAAAGTCCTGATACATCACATGAGCTGCTCTGACAACGTGAGTTTGTCTTCCCTGATCTAGAAGAATAAATCCACCAGGACAAGATTCAGTAAGCCTTTTGCATTAGAAAGATAAAGGTCACTCTTTTGAAGACAACAAAGCCCACACTTGGGATAGAAAGAACCATCGGTTTGAAAGAAACCCTTTATTTATTTTATTTATTTATTTTTATAAAAATGTTTTGATTTTTTTACAACAAACGTAACAAATAAAACCACCTTTCATTTATACAGTGTGTTGATTGGTACATGTGTAGGGGTGGGATTCTACCAGTTTTCACCGGTTTGGTAGAACCAGTTGTTAATGTTCCCAATACTTCAGAGAACTGGTAAAATGGGCTCCTGGCTGGCCCCACCCCTCTCCGCCCGCTGCTCTGTTGCCAGACCAGTTTTTTGTTATTGTGCATGTGCGACATTGCACGCATGCACGACAATCCTTGATGCATTCTCCCCCACTCACCCTCCATTCCCAGCCCAGTCATTCATTATTGCACATGTGCAACATTGTGCACATATGCGACAATCGGGAACGGCATTCTCCCCTGCTGCCAGCCCCGCTCCACCCGCTCCTCAGTTCCTGGCCCAGTCAGTCATTATTGCGCATGCATGACATCATGTGCATGCATGACAATAGCTGACTTCATTCTCCCCCACCCGCCCTGTTCCACCCTGTTTAGGAATCTGTCCACCAATTAATTGGTTTGGCAATATATAAACCCATAATGTATGTTTGTAGCTTTAAGACAAAATCACTGTATTGATTTATACTATATTCCAATTGGTTGATTATATTGCAAATTACCATAAGAGGGAGCTAGAGATCATAGTTTGCTCTCTCTGACATTCTGTCTCTCTGGCATTCTGTCTCTCTAACATTCTGTTGCTATCTAAGGTTCTCTGTTGTATTTATGCTGTGCTTATACTTTGATATCTTTGTTTACTGTAAATGACAAAGGCAACTGGTAAGATGACATTGTAATTGGATATTCTTTGGACTGTTAAATGTATATGACCTGGATCATTTATTGGACTGTGCTATTTCTTAAAGTAAACTTTAACTCAATTTAGTGTATCTGTGTATGGCTGGATAATTATTCATAAGTACTCTCATAAACATTTCCATGTGCATATCTTTGTTACTCAAGGGTTATTCTGTACATATCATAACACGCCCCACCCAGTCACTCCGTATAGCACAGTTTCTTTGCCTTTTGGACAAGCAACTGAGCAAGGAAAACAGCTTTTGAAGCCAGATGCCAGAGAGATGTTCTACTATTTTGTTAAAGAAAAAACACCTCTTTCAACTCTAAATATTTGGCTGTTTCAAGAAAAAGAAAAAGCAGGAGGGAAAAAAGGGGGGGAGGAACCAAATCCGGGCAGGAGCTGGTGATAAAAGCCCTGGTTTATATATCAGAGGAAGAGATGGTGGCGCCCAACTAGGAAGGTGAAGCTCTCGCTCCTGGAGCACTATCTCCCTATAAAACCACCACCTGCACCAGAAATCACTTTTAAAGCTGCTACTTGCACCAGTAACCGTGAGTAAACCTGAGCCCCCAAAACAAGACCAAAAACGCTAGATTGAAGCCGTGGAGCCCTAATAATGCTAGCGGAGCTCCTGCTAATTGATCCGGAGCCCTCCTCTCCTTCCTCAGAGAAGTGAAGCTCTTTCCATCAAGCCCTATTAATCACACTGGTGGAGCTCTTGAACTGGATCACTTGGAGCCTGCGGAGTGCAAACAATGTACCTTCATTTAAATCCCTCACACAGCTGATAGAAGTATCTTCCATGCCAGACAACGCATTTCCATTAATATCCCCCCCACAGTTTTCCCCGGAGCCACATTGGACAGCTGGCAGAGAGAAACAAGGAGGGAGGAGAAAGCCCTGAGGCTCTTAGGAGCCAAAAGTCACCCTGGATGGCAGAGGAATGCTTCGGTGGCCGAGAGGAGAGGACAGCCTCCTCGACTGACCCAAAGAAAACCCCTCCATCCGAACTAAAAAGAGAACTGCCAGCATGGCTAAATCAAAACCAGTAAGGCAGCTGAGACAGAAGTGAAAAAGAAAGGAAAGATCTTGTAACAGCGTGCTTAGTCTTGGTAAGAATCACTTCAATTTCTGCAGTGGAATTTTCCTTGGAAAGTGGGACTCAAAGGAGGAAAATAGCTGCAATTAACAATGGGGAGTGACTGTCAGATTTAGTAAAGAAAAAAGGATATTGCAGCTAGAAGTAACTTTAAAAGTAAAGGACAGATTGGATTGGTTAACCCAAATTTCTGGACTGTATTTTTGCTACTACTCAACTTGAAGAACTTTGGGAAACTATTGGAAAACTATCTTATTCAGAGACATATTGATTGTAGTTAAAGTGTTTTAATTCAGCGAGTTTTGCTCTCTTTCAATAATCCAGTGTGCTTTCAAACATCATGTTACAGCCTATTGTTTACAGCATAATAGCAGCAGCCATCGGAGTAATAAATTCCTCCCATCCAGTAAATAACAGCTGCCAGAAAAACAATTAACCCTTTCCTTGCAGACTCTCAATACTATCTCATTACTTTAATCAAACACCCATTAATTCATTACCTCAAAACTTACAACTTTTCTACCACATCACCTATATCAATGATTAGATAATCAATTTCTATAAAATATTTTATTAATGGTTTAATTGATTTATTGTTTTAATTGATTAGTGTGATTAGTGTTTAGTGCAAATAGTGTGATTACTGACTAGTTTAAAAGATCAAGATTCATCTAATTTAATTAATTAGTAAAATCAGTGATTTAGTGAATTTAATTGAACAGTGTGACTAATGATTAGTGTAATTAATTGATTAGTGATTAGTGTAATTAATTGATTAGGCTGATTGTTGCTTAGGAAAATTATCTGACTAGAGAAATTATTGCAATTGATTGATTAGTGTGATATTGGCTATACTGATTACCCAAAATTGTTCCATTAATTAATTCAATCAACGTACCTTAACAAACCTACCATGCCAAGAAAAAAATCCAATGCCAAACCACAACCTAAAGAGAAATTAATCCCCACCAATGAACCACAAGACTCCTGCACATGCCTTAAATGCTACAAAACTCTAAAGGATAATGAAAACTTCATCAAATGTTCTCTGTGTAACAAATACGCTCATCATGACTGCTTGGGATTACCCAAGCAAATGATTCAATACCTAGAATCATCCAATGAGTTTCCATATATCTGCAAATCATGCAGACCCAAACTGGATCTGTTGGAAAGAGTTGATACCATTGAAACACGAATAACATCCCTTGACACCATAGTAGCATCCCTGGATGCCTTAAAAGAAAGATTATCCAACCTTAAAAAAAAGACACAACGCAAAAACCTGAACATCCAATAGCTACAAACCACATCTCTACCCAACAACCACAACCCAATCCACAACCCAATCCACAAAAAAACATAACCCAGACAAATATTGATATCCCAATCCTCATCAGAGAAGCCGTTGAGCGTGAACGGAAACATCCAAATGCCATCTTATTTGGTCTAGAGGACATCAATGATAATGATGACATCACAACTGTCCGAAACATCATCAGTGATTATCAGGCATCAACCATCTCCCCTGATGAAATACTTGACATTTTCCGTATTGGCCGAGAGCTCAAAAACAGAGACGGCTCTGTGGCCCCATGCTTCTGCAGGGTCATTTGCAAAAATGAATCAAGCAAACGTAAATTCATTTACACTATAAATTCACTTGCCAAAACCAACACCAACCATAAGAACCTCAGCTGTCACCCTGACCTAACCATACAGCAATGTGCCCGCTCCCGTGTACTCCGCACTGAACTCAAAAAACGTCTAGACAATGGAGATAAGGACCTGTACATTGACTACCATGCTGACTGTATCAAAAGTAAGTCACACAACCCGCAACTCAGCTTTAACCTTCAACCACAACCCTACCTCAACCAATCCACCATCACCCAAGACTAGGCACGCACATCCCTAACTACCTCAATTCCAACTACTGCTGGCCTTAAATGCAAGTTACTCAATGCAAGAAGTCTCACGAATAAAATACCTGAATTTTTCCTCCTACTAAATATGGCTAAATTCGACATTATATTTGTCTGTGAAACATGGCTTAACGCATCTCTCCCTGACTCCATTACCACAGTAAGAGACTATCATGTTTACCGATCAGATCATGAAATTCGTAGAGGAGGTGGTGTTGCTACCTTCTATAAAAAGTCCTTACATCTAAAAAATATTCAAGTTACCCAAGAGCTTACTCTTCCTGAGACCATCATCTGTGAACTATCCTTAAATATCACAATTCGATTCTTACTATGTTACAGAGCACCTGATTATGACATCGAACATGTAAACAAGCTAAATACACTACGAACATGGGCAGCATCCTGCCCATACCCTTTTATCTTTTTTGGTGACTTCAATCGACCTCATATTGACTGGACCCTAAATGAATGTACAACTGAAACCATACACGCAACCTTCTACAATGCTGTTACAAATCTGGGACTGGAACAACTAGTAACCAACAACACTAGACTAAACAACTGCCTCAATCTCATCTTCTGCAATAGTTTGAATTTAATTTACAGAATACAAACTAAAGAACCCTTTTCCAGCAGTGACCACAATATGATTGACCTTTGTTTCAACATACGCCCACACAAAAACCACCACAATGACGTAATCCCCAATTATAACTTCAAAAAAGGCAACTATGATCTTATAGACAATGATCTCTCATCCCTTGATTGGCAATCTCTATTCACTGGGTGCAATACTGTTGAAGACCATTACAACATATTTTTATTTGAAATCAAAAGAGTCATCAAATTATATGTACCTACAACAACTCCCAAAACAACAACAACAAAAAAAGATTACCCATAACAATAAGGAAACTTCAATCCAAAAAGAGATCACACTGGCGGAAAAACAAATCTGGTCACGTTGCCAATTTCAAAAGCCGATACAAAAATTTATGCTACCAGATAAAGACCGAATGCACCAATTATCACATTAAACAAGAGGAAAAGCTTCTAAGCACCAATTCCACCCGTGCTTTTTACAATTTTGTAAACAACAAACTAAAAGACTCAAGGTCCATCCCACCTCTGATAGGACCTAATGGTAAAGACTGCAACGACAACACCATTAAAGCCAACATCTTTAACACATTCTTCGGCTCAGTATTTGTAAACAGAAATGGATCATGCCCAGTATTTCCTAGCTGAACCACAGACAACTACAATGACCTAATACATATTGATTTTACAGAAGACAATGTTGAAAAAGCACTTCGCAATCTAAAACCATCTCTATCTATTGGACCAGATGGAATATGTGCCTACTTCTTAAAAAAAACTATCCACTGCCATAGCCAAACCTCTAAGCATAATCTTTGAAAAATCTTTCAGGACCAGCTCCTTGCCTAACCTATGGTCACAAGCCACGGTCATCCCCATCTTCAAAAAGGGAAACCCCAGCCTAGTTGAAAATTACAGACCAATCTCCTTATGCTGTGTCACCTGTAAAGTCATGGAATCAATTCTTAACCAATCCATCATCCTCCACTTAGAGACAAACAACCTACTCTCCAATAAACAATTTGGTTCCAGAAAAAAACTATCCTGTAATCTGCAACTCTTACACTGCAAAAACATATGGACGACACAACTTGATCAGGGCAATGCAATAGATGCAATCTACATAGACTTCTGTAAAGCCTTTGATTCAGTGGTACACGACAAACTACTCCTAAAAATAAAATCCTATGGTATCTCTGGACAATTGCATAACTGGATAGAAGCATTCCTGTCAAACAGACAACAAATGGTCAAAATTGGGAGTGCCCTATCAAATTCTGTACCTGTCAATAGTGGTGTCCCCCAAGGCAGTGTTCTAGGACCAACTCTATTCATACTCTACATAAATGTCCTCTGTGATCATATTAAGAGCAACTGCGTTCTTTTCGCTGATGATGTAAAGCTGTTCAATACCACAGACAATACTGCTACCCTTCAAAAAGATCTTGACTATGTATCAGAATGGTCAAACAAATGGCAACTTCAAATCTCAACAAATAAATGCTCCGTCTTACATATTGGCAAAAAAAATCCGAAAATAAAATACAAGCTGAATAGTCAAGATCTTCTTGATGATCCAAGCTCTGTAAAGGACCTTGGAATACTCACCTCTAATGATCTAAGTGCTAGAGCCCACTGCAACTACATAGCCAAAAAGGCATTAAGAGCTGTTAACCTAATCCTACATAGCTTTTTCTCTGGTAATATCACACTACTAACTAAAGCATACAAAACATTTGCTAGACCAATACTCAAATACAGCTCATCAGTCTGGAACCCACATTACATATCTGATATTAGCACAATTGAGAAAGTCCAGAAATATTCCACAAGAAGAGTTCTCCACTCCTCTACTCATTGTAGAATATCTTATGCCACCAGACTTGAAATTCTAGAACTAGAAAACCTTGAATTACATCGTCTTCGGTCTGATTTAAGTATGGTATATAAAATCATACATTGCAATGTCCTACCTGTCAACGAATACTTCAGCTTCAACTATAACAACACAAGAGCACACAATAGATACAAACTCAAGGTTAACCACACCAAACTTGATTGCAGGAAATACGACTTCAGCAACAGAGTGGTCAATGTCTGGAATACTCTACCTGACTCTACGGTTTCTTCTCCAAACCCCCAAAACTTTAACCTTAGACTGTCTACTATTGACTTCACCCCTTTCCTAAGAGGTCTCTAGGGGGCGTGCATAAGCGCACCAACGTGCCTACCATCCCTGTCCTATTGTTTCTTTTATTTTTCTTTTATTTTTCTTATATGTACTCATTTCATGTAATCATAACTATGTATACACTTATACTTATTATCTTGTAAACAATTGACAAATCAAATAAATAAAAATAAATGTGTACTAAGCTTCCTACATTTTACATACATAAATGAAAATGCTTTTGTTACACTACTGTTATTGTTACATATTGATACTTATGTTTCTCCTCAATATGTAACAATAACAGTAGTGTAACAAAAACATTTTCCTTTATGTATGTATTCAGGTTTTCAGTATCTATACTGTTTGTATGATTATGTTGTGGTTAGCTGGCAGCAGGTGCAGACAGCTGAGGAAAGCGAGGACTCAGATGAGAGGCCAGGACCATTAAGGAGTGGACTGCTGCCTTCAGAGATTGTGGGGGCTGGAAGCAGCGATGAGGAGGTTCCTGAGGAGCCTGTGCCAAGTGTGCATACATGCAGGATTGCTCACAGGAAAGAGCAGCTACAACAGCATGGGCAACTCGGGAGTAAGGCTGCAAGGTAATGGCCCCTCCTTCATGAAGATAAAAGCCAGCTATGAAGCGAACGTTCTTTGTAGGAAGCAAAGACATTTTGAAATTCAGCCTCGTGGACATTACAGTTGGTATTTGAAGACTCTTGTGTTGTAAACTATTTCTTATCTGTTGTTTTTTGGCATCCTTGCAAAAACTTGGCAAGACTCTTTCTTGTTGGAGCTAATTTGTTGGAAGCAGCCTTTTATCTGTGAAGAAACAGGATTCATAGATGAAACAGTAAAAGATTGTGCTGCTACCTTTGTCTTGTGTTTGCTCTCTTGGAATCAGGTATGGGTCAGAACAGATTAATAAAAACAAAACCTATGCTAAAAATATTATTAAAAATTATTTAATAAGGAGAAAGAAACAGAAGTATCAACATCGAACAATAATAGTAAAATAATTTTATTTATATATTTTTTTAGTATCTGTTTTATTTTTAGGCAGGGCATATATCATTTAGGAAAAAACAGAGGAAAAAACAAGTATCAGCATGTAACAACAATAGTGTAACAAAAAAATTAACTTCTTTTAATTAATTTCTTTGTATTGGCTTATTTCTAATTTTGTTAATTATATCAACATGTTTATAATTATCAACCTTCTGTATTTAATTCATACATAGCAATGATCATTCTCCATCTAATTTCTACCTCTTATCTCTATCCATTTCTGCACATTGAATTTTTTAAATTTCATTTTCATATATAGGGATCTCTTCATTTTTCCATTGTTGTGCAAATATAATTCTAACTGCTGTTAACACATGTAAAATTAAATATGTATTGTATTCCCTTAGTTTATGTGGGTACCAACAAAAATATTTCTAGTTTTAAAATTTAAATCTTTATGTTGCTTTACCATTTTTGCTAACCTTGACACTACATCCTCTTGAATAGCTGTTTGAGTACTAGCAGAGCCCAATGCTAAACTTAATTCATATATTCCAATTTTTTAAACTGAAGAATAAATTTCAGAAAAAGAATTCAATATTGCTCTGTGAATGTGCCTATCAGTTCCTTTCATAAACTAACTTGTTAGATGATTTTGTACTATTATCTTTTTTTTGTACTATATATATCTGCATAAGGCTGTAAAAAGCTTCAGCAAATTTTTAAGCTGCATTCTAAAAAGGTTAGGTGACCAAACATGGCTTCCCCTGGCTTCTCTCTCTCTGCTATAGAGAGAGCATTCCATTAGGGACTGTTGGTCCAGGTAAGTAGTCTTGGCTAGGAAAGATTTTTGTGCCACTACTGGCACAAAATAACAAACTCCTTTGGTTTGTTCATAGTATTTCCATTTTAAGTGTTTCTTTTACAATTAATGAATTGTAATTTTTAAAATATCAGCCATTCTTTTATATACACAATGCAACAACTTTTATATAAACTGTCATTTTCAAATCCACTTTCAGTTCCGTCTCAGTCTTGTCTGGTGAAACTTGTTCCTCTTCCATAACATCTTTTAAACACTAACTAGCTATAGTGTTGGGGACTCTTAAAAGTAACTGAATGTTACTGATCTCTGCTCCTCACCTGCTTTCTTTGCTTGCCACTGCCTTTACCACTCAACTTACAACAACAATCAAGCCCAAACCACTACATTGTTGTTGTTGTTTTTTTGCAGTATATTACCAAGATGAAAAGGGAAATGAGTTTGGCTGCTTTCTTTAGCAAGAAAACAAAAGGAGATCCAAAAAAGTCACAATCACAACTATTGGAGTCTGAGGAAAGCAGCAGCAGCACATCATCCACACTGTAACTATGGGAAAGCAGAGCCAGCACATCATCACGTACTGGAAGAACTGAGTCAGACATTGAAAGGAATCTTCCTGACTGCTGGACACTGCAGCAGTACAACAACTTTAGGGAAAAATATGATGGACTGGAAGTTTGCCAGAAAAAATTAGGTTGCAAGCATGGCAGAAGATTTGAAATTTTGACCAAAGAAAAAAGTGTCCATGGAGCTAAGGAATGGAAGAATTTCCAAACTAAATCATCAAGAAAGAGTAAAGAAGTGCAGCAAACTTCTCTCAGAAAGAAATGGAAGGAACACTTCTCATCTAAGGCTCACAACATTTGTACAGAGAAGTTGAAGCAATGTGAGCAGGATGTGATAAGCAAAGGATGGAGAGGATGACTGAGAACTATTTGGGTAGTACATGTAGAGTGTTTACTACACTCTACATGTACTATCCAATCTGGTCTGGCACAAACATGCAGACCATTTTCATATGTAGAAGATCTGATTGAATTACAAATAACAAATGGTTTAGATTTGGGAACAGGGTTGCATTCAAGTAAAACTGCAGTTGCAATAGTAGATTTCATTGCAAAAGACATTAGGAAACATTTATTTAGCAAAATTATTGAAAAAACTTGCAAAATCAGTTTGATAATTGACAAAGCCTCAACAATATTTTCTAAACCAGTTCTTATGTTGTACTTAAAAGTTGAGGATCCAGTTTTCTCATCAGCAATTTTCCTTGAACTAGTAGGATTAGATAAACAAGATGTTGTTCAGTTATAGAAAGTTTGAATAAAATTATGTTTAATAAGAACTATCTGGAGAAACATTTAGTTGAATTTTGCTCTGATAGTGCCAGTGTTATGCTTGGGAGAAAATCTGGGGTAAGCACTAGGATAGCCAAAGACTTTCCAAACATTATAATATGGCACTGCTTAAACCATTGTTTTAGATGATTTTATTAGGGAAATAAAGCAAATCAATCATTTTCAAATTTTTATTGATTAAAATATATTTTATTTTCTATCAATTGAATAAGAACCTAATTGAATTTAACAAAATTTCCGAACAACTTGAGATTGAAATTATAAAAATTGGTAGTGTTTTTGGACCAAGATGGGCTGCCTGTAGTTTAAGATCAACCCTAGCTGTGTGGCATGCTTATCCAGTGCTACATCAATTTTTCTGTTCAAATAAAAAATACTCCAGTATGGCTGCCCTTCTTGAAAATACATATTTTCTCACTGGTTTGGCCTTGATGATTGATGTGCTAACTGAAACATCTCTTCTTTCTAATGCATTGCGAGAAACATAAACATTATAAAGGCTGAAAAACTTGTGATAAGATCAATTAAATCATTTGAAATGCTTATAAAGGAAAAGAGTGCATATGAAAAAAGTGATGAATTAATTACTTCAGAAACCTTTAAAAATATAAATTTTATACAAAATCATTGATTTGTGGGACTTCCTCATGAAAGACTTATAGAAAGCATTGTAACTAATTTGAAGAAAAGATTGATGGATTGCAAACATTTAAAAACAGGCTGCCAATTTAAAGGCACTGATAAATTAAAATTTCTAAATTATTTGGAGCCAGATTATTGGAACATTGAAGAAGTGGTGGTTCCATTGAGAGCAGCTGAAAAACAATTGGTTGCATTTGGTGAAATTTTCAATTATGAAATAAATATTAATGATCATCATAATTTCATAGAAAATGTATTAGAAGATTCGGAAAAATATACAATTCCTTGCAGCATTAAAAAGGCTAGAGATATTATTAGAACTATTGCGGTCAGTTCAGCAGAGGCAGAAAGGGGCTTCTCGCAGATGAACATAATATGTTCAGAAGGCAGAAGTCTCCTTACAGTTTCCAATACAGCAAACCTCCTGATGATCAATCTAATTGGCTTACCTCTGCAAGAATGGGACCCTATTCCTATAGTAAAGAAATGGTTACGGGCACATCACACAGCTGATGATGCTCATGTTAAACAAAACAAAAAATCTGTAACTCAGGATGCTAATAAAAAAGCAATTTGGCAATACTTTAAATAAGTTTTACTGTTTTTTTTTAAAGTTTTGTTATGTAATAGTTTTTGATTAATATTTTAAAATGTTGTAACAATATAGTTTTGTGTACCTTTTTTATTATTTAAGCATTAAAGACATGATATAATAAACTACCTTTTGTTTTGGTATATCTTTTTAAATACTTATAGTCATTAGGGCAAAGAAGTGACGTTGAATTAGCTATGCCTAGCAGGTCATGTGACCATCAAGCCATGCCCACCCAGTCACATGACCACCATGCCACACCCACAAATTAGGCCATGCCCACAGAACCAGTTGTTAAGAAATTTGAATCCCATCCCTGTACATGTGTCTTCTGCACAATATCTATGGTCCTTTCCTCTTAGCTTTACATTTACATTAATTAACTTTCCATATCATTTTATATTTTTATTACACCATCATTAGACTTTTAATTTCAAATTCATATTTTCCTTTAAAGCAAACTTCACTTCTTAATAATTTTTGTTCATATTTATAACTCATTCAGAAACAATCCGTTACAGGACATCATTACTACTGTATTATGTTTCAATTTCCTACTTTTCTATCTGACTATTGGTAAAATAAATCCCATATCTTACAATACTCTTTTTCTTCTTGCTCTCTAATTGCTAATGTTAATCTACTCATGTCTGTGCATTCCATTATTTTCTTAATTACATCCTCCTCCCTCGGAATTTTTTCATTTTTCCAATTTTGGGCAAATACAATTCTAGCTGCAATTAAAATATTAATAATCAGATATGTCAGTTCTTTGTTATAGCCTTCAGGTAAGATTCCCAACAAGAATGTCTCTGATTTTAAGTCTATATGTTGTTTTATCATTTTTTCCAGCCACAATGTTTAATTCTTGTCTTCCCTAATCCTGCCAAATATATTTCAATATTATTTTATTTAAGTCCTCAAAGTATTCTTTCCCTAAGTTTAATTGGAATAATCTGGAACAAATATAATATCCTTGGTAATATATTCATTTTGATTGTAGATATTCTCCCTATTAAGGCTGTAAATTTTTCCATTTTTCCAAGTCTGTCACAATCTGTTGTTTTAGTTTATAATAATTATCTTCCTTTAATGTTCCACATCTTGCTGTCAGTTGTAATCTCACATATTTTACTTTGTTTGTGATTTGGATATTTAATCTATCCATCAATTCTTTCCTATGTTTTTCCATTATGTTCTTAACTAAAGTCTTGGTTTTATCTTTATTTATTTTTAGTCCTGCTACCTGTCCATATTCTTCTATCTTTTCTATCAATTTAGATGCTGTTTCCGATGGTTCTTCTAATATAAAGATCAGATCATCTGCAAATGCTTGTAGTTTATATTCTTCCTTTTTTATTTTTATTCGCTTTATTTCTTTATCTTTCCTAATCTTTCTATTAAGTACTTCCAAAGTTAATATAAACAGCAGTGGTGACAGAGGACATCCTTGCCTAGTTCCTTTTTTGATATTAATATTACTTGTCAGATCTCCATTTATCATTACTTTTGCAGATTGTTTGTGATATATTGCCTCAGTCGCCTTAATAAATCTTTCTCCAAAGCCCATCTCTTCCATTTGCAATAACATAAACTGCCAATTTACATTATCAAAGGCTTTCTGTGCATTTAAAAATACCAAGGCCATTTGCTTCTCTGGATGTGCTTCATAGTATTCCAGTGTATTCAAGATTATTCTCATATTATCTTTTATTTGCCTCTTGGGCAGAAATCCATTTTGATCAATATGTATAAAGTGATTCAAATATCTTTTAAATCTTTCTGCCATTATTGAGGTGAATATTTTGTAGTCTGCATTCAGCAGAGATATGGGTCTATAGTTTTTTATTTGTTGTAAGTCAGTATCTTCTTTTGGTATACAAGTAATATAAGTCTCTGTCCATGAATTGGGTATTTTAGTTTTGGATAAAATCTCATTCATTACTTCAAGCATTATGGTATTTAAAGATTCCTGCATAGTCTTGTAAAATCCATTGGTAGCCCATCTGGGCCTGGTGCCTTTCCAGCATTTTGTCTGTTTATCACCTCTGTCAGTTCCATCATTGTTATTTTCCCTTCTAGCATTATCTTAGTTGTTAAGTATGGTCGGTGGGTCCCATAAGAACGAGGCTTGAGTAGTGAACAAACAGCTCTTTATTTAACAGGAAGAATTCTGAGATGAAAACCCTAGTGCGCGGCAGCTCTTCTTATAGAGCTGGCCGTGGCTAGGCAGCCAATGACAGTTCTTTGAGTTTGCTGTGCTTGGTTTTAGCCAATCGCAGCAAACCCTATACGAGCCAATCAGGGGTGTTTAAGACGTCCAATCACGGTCCGGCTTTTCTGGACCAATAGGAATGCAGGTCTTCAAGCCGGCTAATATGGAACACCCCTCCCCTCTTGGTTCCGTCCAAGGGGTGGGGTGACGTAGTCACATAAGTAGGCGGGTCTACGGACCTGCCTACTTGACTAGCATGGTTCATAATGTCTCTGGTCGTCGTCAGGTTTGGATGGGCTCCGCGTCACTCTCAAGCTTCTCGATGAACCGCCTGGAAGGGTGAGCTGGGCCTAAAGCTGCGACTCCCGCCTGGTGTATCCAGGTTGGTCAAGTCATTTGCTCTGTTGTTCCTGCCTGGATTCTCTGGGCTGGTTGAGCTTGTCTGGCTGCTGCTTCCAGGTGAAGCACCCGTCTGCCACGGTTCCCTGTTGCAGGTGAGTATTGTTGATTTAATGTTTGATTTTTATTTAATGTGTGTCGGGAGTGTTCTGCTTGTGCGGGTACTGGTTCTTTTTCTAAGCTTGAGGTCCCCCCCCCCTCTGATTCCTTGGTTACATTCTGTGAGGGGAAGAGTGGCCAGCCTGGACCTTAGCTGGTCAATATGCTATTTCCAACTTCTCCCGTTGGTGGTCTCGAGTCGGTAGGAACAAGGGCCGGTGATTTGGATGATTTTTGCAGGAAGCCATAGTGGGTCCCCGGTAAAGTTTTTGGCGAAGACAGTGTCTCCTACGTTGAAGGCGCGGTATCGGCTACTCGACCCTGGGGGTTTCTCTGGAGTGTAAGCAGGGTACAGACGATCTAGGGGTGACCGGAGCCTTCTGCCCATGAGTAATTCAGCTGGGCTCTTGTTGGTAGTGGTGTTGGGTGTGATGTGTTGTATTAGAAGCATTTTGTTGATTTTCTCATGGATGTTGGCATGTTCAATCTTTTGGAGAGTTTTTTTGGTGAATTAAACCATGCGTTCAGCTCACCCATTCGCTGCCGGGTGAGCGGGCGATGTCAATGCGTGTCGGATGCCACGGTCTGCCAAGTACTGCTCAAAGGCCACTGCAGTAAATTGGGGTCCATTGTCAGATACTATCACATCTGGCAGACCATGCGTGGCAAAAAGCTTGTTTAATTTCTCGATGACAGCTTCCGTGGTGGTTTTTTCTTCATTTTGTTTACTTCGAGCCAATTTGAGTAAGCATCAACAGTGATCAAAAAGGTATGCCCTTTGGTTGGCCCTGCGAAGTCAATATGGATGCGTGACCAGGGCCTCTGGGGGTTTCCCATTCTAGAGGAGGAGCTGTTGGGGGAGCGGAGCGAGTCTCTTGGCATCTGCTACAAGCAGTGACCCAAGTTTCAATTTGTTTGTCCATGCCTGGCCACCAAGCGTAGCTTCTGGCCAGGGCTTTCATTCGTACAATGCCCGGGTGCCCGTCGTGCAACATGTTTAAAACTTTTTTTTGTAATGTTTCTGGTATGACCACCCGGTCTCCCCAAAGGATACACCCCCTTTGTGAAAAAAGTTCAGTTTGCCGGTGTTTAAACGCTTTAAAAAGTTCATTTTTCTCGGTTTCTGGCCAACCCCTCTCCACCCGGCTGAGGACTCGCGCCAAGCGTTTGTCCCTTCTTGTTTCGTGGGCAATGTCTTGCGCGGTCAATGGTGATGTGGATACGGTTTCTATTTGTAAAATTGATAATGTGGGTGCTGGGTCGTCTTGCACGTCAGGGAGTGGGGATCTGCTTAAAGCATCGGCATGCGAAATAGTCTTGCCAGGTCAATGTATTAATTGGTAATTATAAGTGGCAAGAAATTCAGACCATCTTGTCATCCTAGGTGACAGGATGTGTGGAGTGGGTTTGTTCCCAGCCAAAATGCCAAGTAGGGGTTTATGGTCCGTAATAATTGAAAATGTCCTACCATAAATGTATTCGTGGAATCTTTTGACTGCGGAGATGATGGCTAGGGCTTCTTTGTCCAGCTGGCTGTAGTTCCTCTCTGGCTTAGACAGGGTTCTGGAGAAGAATGCAACGGGAGCTTCTGTTCCATTTGGCAAGGTGTGGCTAAGGATTGCCCCAACCCCAAAGGGTGATGCGTCGCAAGTAACAGTCAGCAGCAGGGTTTCGTTATACTGAATGAGGACTGCTTCGGAAGTCAAAAGGTTTTTTATTTGTTGGAAAGCGTGTTCCTCTCACCGTCCCCAGATCCAGGATGCCTTTTTATCCAGGAGCCTATGCAAAGGTTCCGCAACAGTCGCCTTCTGGGGTAGGAAAATATTATAGAAATTAATGAGTCCAAGAAATGCTTGGAGTTCCATTTTATTTTTCGGCCTGGGGGCTTCTTTGATGGCTTTTAATTTTTTGTCAGTGGGGTGAATTCCATGTTTATCCAGGAGGTATCCCAGGAATTTGACCCTTTCAGTACATAATTGGCACTTCTCTTTTTTTACTTTAAGGCCGGAGTCTTTAAATTTTTGTAGGACTGCTCTCTGTCTTTTCTCCAATTGCTTTTATTGGGGGCTGCTACTAACACGTCATCGAAATAGGGTACGACTCCTTTAATTCCATGCAGCAGTCTTTCCATTAGGCTTTGGAAGATGCCAGGTGCGACGCTGACTCCAAATTGGAGTCGGTTGAATTTAAATGCCCCTCGATGTGTCATGATTGTTTGAGCCTCGGCGGTTTCAGCATCGACCGGCAGTTGTTGATAGGCTTGTGCCAGGTCGAGCTTTGCAAAGATTCTGCCACCCCCCAGTGAGTGTAGGAGATGCTGGACTACTGGCACAGGGTAGGCACTCTGCTGCAGAGCATGGTTGAGGGTGGCCTTGTAGTCTCCACAAATTCTCAGGGAGCCATCTGGTTTGATGGGGGTGACAATGGGTGTTTCCCATCAGGCATGGTCGATGGGTTCTAATACGCCTTGCGCTATGAGCTTATTTAATTGCTCATCTATTTTAGGCTTGAGTGCAAATGGCACTCGGTGCGGCTTGAGGCGGATGGGAGTGATGTCAGGGCTAAGATTGAAGGAGATTGGGGACCCCTTGTACTTGCCTAGAGTGTCGTTGAAGACCTCTTGGAAGTCCTGTATGAGTGTCTCTTCCCAATCTTCGTCATCTGTGTGATTGATGCCTGCCATCTTGATCCCTAGCGGTGTGAACCATTGCAACCCGAGTAGGCTGGGGCAGTCCTTATCAACAATTGTAAGTGGTAAAATATTGGTGCGGTTTTTGAAGGAGATTTTGAAGTGTCCGATGCCAGCCACTGGGATACGGTTCCCCTGATAGTCTCTCAGAATCAATTTCTGGTCGCTTAGTTCTTGGCGGCATATGCTGGGTATTAAATGCTTTATGGTCCACCAGGAGACCATGGAGAGGTAGGAGCCAGAATCTACCTCCATGATGCACAGTTGGTTTTTGATACCAACTTCAATGCGTATCTTCCGTGCATCAATTGGTGAAGAGTGAGCGATGATAACTGTTTGATGTGTTTCTTCTCTTCGCGGTGCTTCATTGAATCTTTTGTTGCGGCTGTCACAGCTCCATCGGCTGTCAGTCTGGCAGTCCCGGTTTTTGGTGGGGGTGCCATCTCGCCTTCTTGGGCTGTTTCCTCGATGCCGGGGACTGAGATTTCTTTTATTGCAGCACACTTTGGCATTATGCCCTTGCTTCTCGCAGTATCGGCAAACAGTGTCCAGGAATTTGCATTCAGAACACGGGTGGTTTCCTCTGCAGCCAGCACACTGGTATCCCAACTTACAACCTCACCGGTCTTGCCAATCGCATTCTGACTGAAGTCTGTGAATTTCTTCTTCTTCGCTGTCAGAAGGGGATTCCATGTCGTCATGGTGGGTGGTGGCTGCGAGTTTTTCTGGTGTGGTAGTTGCCTCGCTGGTTGATTGGTGATCGGTTCCGTTTGAACGCTGCATTCGGGCTGCTGATTTGCTGGTAGCTTCAGCCGCAGTGGCTTTGGCTATGGCGTCGGTGAGGGAGATATCACCCTTGGCCATAAGCCTGCTTTGGAGCGCTGGGTCTTTTAGGCCAAGAATGACCTGGTCTTGCATGGCCTCGTCTAGGTTGGCAAATCCACACAAACCTCCCAGGTCCCTCAGGTCGGCTACGAACTCACCGATGCTCTCGCCCTTGCACCGGTCTTGTTGATAGAAATCATGCCTTCGGATAAGAGTTGGTACGGCTGGAGCGTAGTGGTTTTGGAGGATGGGAGCTAGGTTGTCCCAATCCATCGTCTTGACATCTGCGGGCTTCGCTAGTGCGGGTCCGCAGTGCATTAAAAATACTGCTCACTTCTTGCTGCCTGTGGCGTCTTTTAAGTTGTTGGATTCCAAAAACATTTGGAATCAATCAATATAGGACTCCCAGTCCTCGCTGGCTGGGTTGAATGGAGCGGGTGGTGCAGCGCTGCTGGCCATTTCACTGGTCGTCTCTGCGCTGTTTGCCATGTGCTGGTTAGTCTTGTTGTCTCAGAATCCCGTCCTCGTCGCCAGTGTTAAGTATGGTCGGTGGGTCCCATAAGAACGAGGCTTGAGTAGTGAACAACAGCTCTTTATTTAACAGGAAGAATTCTGAGACAAAAACCCTAGCGCACGGCAGCTCTTCTTATAGAGCTGGCCGCAGCTAGGCAGCCAATGACAGTTCTTTGAGTTTGCCGCTTGGTTTTAGCCAATTGCAGCAAACCCTATACGAGCCAGTCAGGGGTGTTTAAGATGTCCAATCACGGTCCGACTTTTCTGGACCAATAGGAATGCAGGTCTTCAAGCCGGCTAATATGGAACATTAGTTCTTCAGATATTTGGGGTAACTCTGCTTTTTGCAAATATTGTTTAACTTTTTCTTCTTCAATGTCCTCTTGATCATAGAATTTTTCATAATACTTCTGTACTATTTCTTTTTCCCCCTCATTTCCATTACAAACCATTCCATGCTCATCTATCAATTGTATTATCTTTTTCATTTCTCTCTCCTTTTTCAATTTATATGCTAACCATCTGCCTGGTTTGTTTGCATTTTCTTTTTCTTTCTTTTTTCCCCATTTTTTTTTAACAAACAGAAACAAACAGAAACAGAAACACAAAACATAAAACTATCTTTCCCTTGCCGGTTGGTACATATCTTCTTGTGCACAATATCAACAGTCTTTCCCTTCTAAATACATTATTAAATTCATATTATATGCATATTATATTAGTATTAACTCCTTATTAGACTTTAATTATAAATTGCATCATCCTTTTTGAGCAAATCTCAATTTTTTACATGTCTCGATTCATAATATCATTCATTTCATTATAATATTATAACATATTACATTGTCTTATCTTTATTATTATATTTATATTGTATTATATTTTATCTCCCTATTTTCTTATTTAACCATTGATAAAATAAATCCCAAATTTTATAATACTCTTTGTCTTCTTGCTCTCTAATTGCTAATGTCAATTTACTCATTTCTGCACTTTCCACTAGTTTCTTAATCACCTCCTCTTCTATTGGAATTTTTTCACTTTTCCAATTTTTGGCAAATACAATTCTAGCTGCTGTCAAAACATCAAATATTTAACAGAATCAAATATGTTAATTCTTTACTGTATCCTTCAGTAAAGGTAGGTAAGATACCCAATAAAATATCTCTGGTTTCAAGTCTATATGCTGTTTTGTCATTTTTTACAGCCACGTATGAATGTTAGTCCAGTGTCTCTTGGCTTCCACACACATCCATCACATGTGGTGATAGTAAGATCCAGGTATCTGATGACATTTCCAACATTTCTCTGATTCATTCTTAAACATCCTTGCTATCCTTGCCAGGGGTAGATGCCACATGTAAAACATCTTATACAAATTCTCTTTATATGCTGTTGATATTGTTATTTTATAATTTTGAGACCATAATTTCTGCCATCTTTCTATGTCTATCCCATATCCAAAGTTTTCCCCACAGGCAGTCATTGTTTCTTTAACTTGTTATTCTTCTAATTTTACTCCAAGTAAATATCCATATAATTTTTTTTAATCATCTTATCATCAGTACCTGTCAAAATTCCATCTAATTCAGTTAATTCATTATAAAATCCTTCTATCTTATGATCTTTATCATATCTAGAGTGTATTTGCACATATGAATAGCAATTCATCTCTATTCCTTTTTCCTCTAATTCTTGCTTAGATTTGAGTTCACCCTCTTCATTTAGTATTTCATTATATCTTACTGTTTGTTCCATTCTATAAACAATTGGATATGCAAATGCCTCTATAGTTGACAACCAGAGTGGTCTTTTCATGTAATGTTTCCTTATTTTCTCTCATATTAATAATAAAGCATCACAAATGTAATGTAATATAATCCTAAAATACCAATGTGTTTTACTTTTCTTATACCATAAAAAGGCATGCCATCCCAATAATAAACCATGAACTGCTAATGTTAACAATCTAATATTCCTTAAAACAATCCATTCTTTTACCCACATCACTGTTGCTGCCTGGTAGTATAATGTTTGTTTGCATTTTTGAAAAAGTTCTGTTTAGCTCTCCTGATTTTTTGTGCCAATTCTTCTTTTTCTATCAACCCCATTTTGTGTTTAACTATTTCCATTTGGCTTTTAATCTCCTTCTTTTGTGGATATCTTTGTAGTTTTTCCCCAGTTTCTTGTAATTTACCGAAAGAGGCCATTTATATTGACCAGCTGTCTCTCAAGAGAGGGTCAGGGGTAAGACACCACCTATCTCCTGTCTACAATGCAGCAATTCCAAGAAGATTCCATCCACATTTGCACTCATTTGTATCAGTGGCCCCAAGGGCACAGATAAACACCAAGTGGCCTAAAGAACTCTTAGGGAGAGTGTTAATGACCAGATGACTACAAAGAAACATGATCCTTCCACTCCCTCTCCCCATACTGACAGAATTTATCCTTTCATTGCCTGAACCATCCTGCCAGAACTGATGAAGCTTCTTGAATGAGAAGCAAAATATCTTTCTCAAGGAAAAAAACAGTCCTGTTGTCTTTTGGAAAAGCACCTTTGATTTTTTCAGGGGTAGCCTCATATAGAGTGCATTGCTGTTGTCCAGATGAGAGATAACTAGGGCTTGGGTGATTGAACACAGGGAGTTCTGATCCAGAAAGGCCACAACTGGTGCACAAACCAAAGTCGGGCTCTTCTAGTAATACCTAATCCAAAAAGAAACCCCAACCAAAATCCAAGACAGAGAACAAGAAAACGGCAAAGCCCTCCTCCCATATATAAAAGGCACTACAGACAAAATTAGCAAGATCCTCCAAAAACACAACATCAAAACAGCATTCTGCACAAACAGAAAAATATCCACCATCCTAAGAAAACCCAAAGACAAAATCGAATTAGAAAACCAAGGAGTATACGAAATCCCCTGCACTGCCTGCCCTACCACATACATTGGACAAACTAACAGAAGAATAAATACACGCATTGAAGAACATAAGAACTCAATCAAAAAAGAAGAAACAACCTCTTCCCTGGTCCAACACCTCAAAGCCACAGGACATGAAATTGATTTTAAAAATACCAGAACTATCGCCAAAACCGAACACTTCAACAGCAGAATAATCAGAGAAGCCATAGAGATAGAAAAACGCCCACACAGCATGAACAAACGAGATGACACCTCCCGCCTTCCAGCCATTTGGAAACCCGCCCTCATGAACAGACCAGTACCTAACATGAAGAAGGACACCAGACCCACACCCATGAGAGCCACACAAGATGCCACCACCACACTTCCATGTAGAAAACAGACTCACACCCACTCAGAAGATGAGACACGACCATGGACTAGAAGCTGCACTACAGCTGCATCACTACCCACTTCAAACCCCTCTGAGCCATACATGAAGCAAACCGACACCCACTATGAAGATGCAGCAGGACCACAAACTAGAAGCCAAACAGCAAGATCACAACTCACCAGCTCAAATCCCCAGCAACTAAGACTAACCGAGCACAACCAAGCTCCCACCTGAACAGAACACGCCTCCAACCAATCAGAACACGGCTAACCCCCAACCAATCAGAACACAACCAAACCCCCTACCAATGAGAACACACCCCCACCCAATCAGAACACAGCCAAGCCCCCACCCAATCAAGTCCCACCCCACTGGCAGTTAAAGGAGGAAGCAGCTGCAATCTCACATTACTCTGAAAAGCACAGAGCCGGAGACAGAAGCCTGAAGATGATGAATGAGACTTCATCGAAACGTTGCCTAGATACTTGAATCTTACGGGAGAAAACCCGAACAACCAAAGGTATATATATATATATATATATGTATATATGTATATATATATATATATATATATATATATATATATATATATATATATATATATATACATACATATACACATATTATATGTACACAGAATGATTAGAGTGATATAAAAATATGTTTTTCCACTTGCACTATAAAATATGTAAAATATATGTAACTATATAATATCTTACTATAATTCAGTTACACTGAAAATATCTAATCTGCTCTACAGATTTATTTATTTAATGAATTTCTCAATATGGTTTAACATCTTTTCACAATGTAAACTTATTAATACAATAACTATATATTCAGTTGCTGGAGAATTGGGACTTCTTGATGATTCTATCTGTTCAATCATGTCTGATTCTCCGCAATTCTATGGACCAACTCTTTCTACTTTTTCCAATCTTGTATACCCTCTTTCAGTTGTTTTATGTTGTAACTTTTGTCAGCTTCAATGGTGTGTAGCCACCATGTATTTTGACAGTCTCATTAACTATGAGAACTTAGGGATAGGGAAAAACAATGGGTTTCTTCAAAATAAAAAATGATATATCAATTAATCAGTTTTTAAAAGTAACTCTGTGGCCATTGCTTTGAAAGGGACCAATTGAAATTTTATGCTTTTGCATAACATGCAAAAGCATAAAAAGACCTGTACTTGTAAAATCCCAAACATAGTACTGCACTAATAACTATTTTGGCTGCAGCTGTAAGGAAGCACAAAAAGCTGCTGTTGCAAAGATATCTGCCTGCATAATGATTGTCCTCATATTTCACTTGTCAAATCTCACATAGGCTGCTTAGATAGGCAGTTTAGCATCTTTTTTATAGCATCAGACTTCTCTTTAAGACAGATCCACAGAATTCTAGTCTGTGTTGCACTAAAGGTCAATTTTAAACGGGAGAAGAGAACCAGGCTGGGGAAACCTGTCATACCCTTGAACAGTTGCTAAGTAACCAGTTTTGGGTCAAGGAGGTTTGGTGTGGCCATAGTTTTCTTACTTTTATTTGGTGTGAAAATTGCTTCATTCTGACTACTATATGAGGTACTTTCAGGAGAGATTGACTATAACTACTTTCTGCCATCACTGTCATTATCTTGCAACATACTTGAGATTGGAATGTGCTTAGTATCAGTTCCCACTTCCCATTTCATTCTGAAACTCTCCTTCATATCTGTGATCTGTCAGCTAGACTATTTTTGATATTTTAAAAGAGTGGTGGACCTTTGCTCAGAAATAACTTGGTTACAAGTCTCGAGATTTTTCAGTTAAACAATTTCATTTGGCTAAGTCAGTCATTCTAAGTATTCTAAGTACTTGCCTGCATATCTAACCTTCACTTTACAAATTAGAAATAGTCATTTTCTCTTGCTCATAAGAAAGAAGGTTATTTCTCTTGCTCATAAGAAATATTCAAGAAGGGAAAGAAGAAATGAAATCAGAAGAATCTACCAACAGCTTTCTGTAATTTGAGTCAATTTAAAATAGTAAGGAGAGCACTGCTTCTGACCTCATTAATGAAACAGAAAAGGAATCAGCAATAAAGGCAGCACCCTTTATGCTAACATATCTTTGTGCTGTTTCATGGACTGGATTATAGCATTTTAATGCAACTATCAAGTTGCAGCCACTGGTGAAAGATAATGAGTGTTACCTAAGGCAGGGGTGTCAAACTTGATTTCATTGAGGTCTGCATCAGGGTTGTGTTTGACCTTAGAGGGCTGGGGTGGTGATGACCATGGTGGGTGTGGGCATGGTGGGCATGGCCTGGTGGGCATGGTCATGGTGGGCATGACATGGGATTCGTGTCAGGGGCACCTGTGGTGGCTAAATGCTAAGGCAGGACTTCACTCAGATTCTCCCTCACTCTCATTATACTCTCCTTCCTTCCTTTTCTTCTTTTTCTTTCCCTCTACATTCTAATTTCTTCTTCCTTCCCTCTTTCCTTCTTTTTTTCCCCTTGCTCTCTTTCCATCTTTTCCTCTTCTTTTTCTTTCCCTTTCTCCTTTCCTGCCCCTTCTTGCTTGCTCAAATGCAAAAGAGGAAACATTTCTCCTTTTGTCCTTAATTTTAATAGCCCTCTGCCAACCAAAATATTTTTGGCCTGGACAGCCTCCTGCAGCACTCTGGCAACCAAAATGGAGCATAGGGGTTCGATGCTAGTCAATTTGAAATAAGAATGAAACTATCAGGAAAAATCAGATTGCTCATAGTTTGGCTGTTTCCTGAAGAAAAGAGTTAGTAGAAATCAACTTCATTGATAAGCAGGGAAATAGAAAGCAAGTGTGGCATTTGACTTTAGCTGAATAATGTGTGTAAAGGCTGGGGAAGAAGATAATGAGCTCAGTAATATGACAAACATCTTCAAGAATGAGGGTGCAAGTTCTAAAAGTAGTCATAAAGATCTCAAGGGAGAAAAAAGAGAAGCAAAATCCAAGTCAACATAGGACTCCAGAAACCTCAGCCAAGCCACCAGTCCCTTTTCTGTGACAAGTAGAATCAGAGGCAAGGCACAAACTGAGTGGAGTCAGAACTGGCTTCACTTGGTCTGTGCCAACATGACGCTCCTAATAAACAACTGGGTTTTTCTTGAAACTTTGCTTGAGGCTCCTGCTTTTATTAGGGCATTGGTCGGAACCCTGATAGCAAGCCAGCTCTCCCAAAATTAACCAAAATGACCAGAATTCCTGAGTTCTGGACTCTCTACTTGCTCTCCAATACCTGGGGTGCATGGAGAGAAACTCAGGCAATCATGACAGAGGGAGGAGTATCTGAAGAAAGGCTGCTCCTGGCAACCCAGAAGGAGGCAGAGCCTACTCCCACCCAGCGACTTACAGGAGCCAGCAGTCCAAACAGAATTCAACTGCAACCATTTCTGAACATGGAAGTCAAGATGCTCAGGGTGTCTGCCTCGGCAACCAAATCAGAAAGGGATGAGTGTTCGTGGAAGAGAATCCCTAAAGCGGTTAAAGTCATACCCCCTCTCCCCTAGCTCCTGTCACCTGGGGCAATGCATAAGCAAACTAGAAAGACTGGAGTGGATGAAGGAGTGGGAAGAGGTCAGAACCTGATTTTCTCTAGTGGGGGCAACAGGTGAATCCTCAGACCAATTGAGGGAGGAATTCAACTGAGCCACCCTTCGCGATGAGGGGCTGTTGTGCCACCCAAAAGAAAGGAGAAAAGAGATGGGGATACACTTGATCTTCATGAAATGAGGAGAAGCCCCATCCAACCCGCCAAGCTCCAATTAACCAGCCCTAAAATCAAACTGAGCCTAACCTTAGAGCAACCCCAGGATGCCCACATGCTCCCAACCACTCAACAATGGAGAGGCAGTCGAGAACTCAGCCCTCTTCCACCCTCCTGAAGGAAGCTGAGCCCGAGGCTGCCACCAGTGCTCCCCCCGCACCAAAGGCAAACCACCCAAGTTGGAAAAATCCCCCCTTCCCCAAGCCAGAATCGATGCAAATCACTAAATGCACCAGGCTCAGGCAGATGGAGCCCAACAGGACAAGAGAGGGACAGTGTGAACCAACTGCCTTGATTCAGGGGAAATTCGATGGGAACTCAGATCTATGGCTCTATTCTTTGACCCTGCTGGTGTCCACCTAGATCATTATGGGCACTTCTATCCATCACACAAAGCCATAGTGAATGCCATCAACATGGGATTAGGGGAGGAAGCAAATTAATGGCTAGCAACTCTCCATAGAAGGAGAGCCCCTCAGTTGCAGAACATAGATGATTTCCTGCAAGAACTAGAAGCCAGATTCGAGGATTGGGGAGGATCAATCTGTGGAGGATGAGTTTCAGAATTTAAAGCAGAGAGGGAAACTCATTATAGAACATATCCAAGAGTTCAGAAGGGTCATAGGAAAGCTACCTCCCTAGCTGGAGGAGCTACTAATCCATTTCTTCAGAGAAAGCCTGGACAAGCAAATCAGTCAAGTAACTGTTTATCAGAACATTCCACACCAACTCTCTAAATCAAAATCTAAATATGGTTCCGAGTAGCCATAAAGGTGGATTGCATGTTGCGCACCAATGACAACTGGATCCCAGAGTGAGAGGGCAACCAGATTGGAGATCACCTGGCTGACAGGAGGCTGCAGTAACCCAGCCATCTCCAAGGCAAACCCTCCCCCGAGGCCAGTTAAAATGCTACAGACGCAGAGGGACAGGCCACTTTGCATCAGCTTGCATGACTCCAGCTCTGAAACCCAAGCCAGAGCCACCACACAGGGCGTGACTAGAACAAGACCCAAGACATGCTGCTCACAAGTCCCCAAAAGCCCTCCAGGCTGTAGAAGTCCCTCTCCACCCAGCCGGTGGGAGGGGACTCTAGTTGACAACAACCAATCACCAAAATCCTACAATAGTGAGGACTAGGGCAAAAATGATGCAATGGTGAGTGATCTTTTTGTCTTTCTGATACGTCTCGCAGCCCCCAAAACAGAGACCCAGGATACTTTTGAAGCCCTAAGAGAGTCCGACTGCACTAGATGCTTAATTAATTTCCCCATGGTCCTGAAACTGGAGATCAGAGTGAAGAGATTGGCCCATCCAATTAGGCTTGAGCAGGTCAACAGGTCCCTACTGGGGAGAGCCCATGCCACCCACCTGACCAAACCAGTGAGGCTAGAGTTAGCAGACCACTGGGAATCAATTTGATTTGTAATAGCTCCAAAATGACAGAGATGGTCATACTAGGGATCTCTTGGCTAGACAACTGGGCCCCGACCATCTGGTGGCAAAAGGACAATCAAAAACTGAGGATAGCAAGGTGGCCCCATCCTCCCCACACCTGCAAATAGGGACATCACCCCCACACAGGAACCCCCCCAGGGCCCCACTAGAACAACTGGCAGTCACCTCTGAACAAACCCCAGAGACTGAACAAATGTCTGGATGGCATAAAGCAGACAGAGTAATTCCACAAAGCATCCATAGAAAGTCTTTTTTATTGGTTCATCAGGCATCCTATCAACTCACATTTATGATGAGGTTCTTCTTAATGTCCAATCCTTTGCATATCTGAATTGTGGTGTAGAAAGATAATAAACTCTCAACTCCATGATGATTGAAGCAGCTGCATGGTATGGTGGATTCAGGAAAGAGTGAGGGAGCCTCCAAGGGTCAATTTAGTGACCAATCTGGATTACAGATGTGACATCTGGTATGTCAAGATGGCTGACCTTGGCCTAGACAGATAAGAGGCTACATCTGCGCAGTAAGTAAGTAAGCATAGTCAAGCAACATCCCAAACTTTACAATTCATCAACTCAAACCTCCAGCACCCCTCACCAAGTATTCTTCCCACCCCCCATTTCTATGGCAGCCGAAAGATAAGCAGAAGAAGGATTCTTGGAGGATGACACTAGAGCTAAATAATAAAGAAGAGTCAGAGTACTTTGCAGTTGATACAATTGGTACAAATGGTTGAACAATAGAAACAAGAATAATAGAGATAAGAAAATCTTAGGTAAATGTATAAATGTATCGAAGGTAAATGTATTTTTTTGTGCCAGTTCCTCTTTTCCTAGTAAATTCAATTTAAGTCCATTTGATTTTTCAAATTCTTTTATATGGTTCTTTCTAAATAGTCTCAGAAAGAAGAGAAAATGTTAATTGAGAAGCAAAAGTCATAGCAGGAGGACGCAGAGGAAACCCCAGAGGAAGAAAGAAAAGGAGACTCAGCCCAGAAAAGGCAATCAAGGGAACTGCCCAAGCAAAGAAAGAAACTCTTCTGGTTATAAGAAACAATGAAAATTGGCACAAACTAGAAAGTACAGTGAAAAGTTGGGGTTAGAAAAAGGCTGAATGTGAGAAAAGAAAGAAATGCTGCTAAGGAGATCATCTGGTCTTGACTAGTTTTAGGCAAAATTCAGATAAATTAAAGCTGCCTAAAGTTGAGTCTGTGTAGCCTCAAGGATCCCTTCAGTTGCCTTCTCTGCCACCAAATCAGAAGTCTTCCAGTTCTCTCAATGAGTACCAGTGAAGCAAAATTAGGGATCAAAATTTCTATACTCAGAAACCTCTTAAACCTATCAGTGCAAAGAATTATATCATGCACAATTTCATTGCCTTAAGAAATTGACTCTGGAAGAGGGATTTCCTTGCAACTGGAGTTTGTTTTTACAGATTAGATTACAGATTGGAAGGGACCTTGTAGGTCATCTAGTCCAACCCCCCAACTAAGCAGGAGACCCCACACCATTTCTGACAAATGGTAGTCTAATCTTTTCTTGAAAGTCTCAAGTGATCAAATTCCCACAACTTCAAAAGGCAAGCTGTTCCATTGGTTGATTGTTCTCACTGTCAGAAAATTTCTCCTTATTTCCAGGTTAAAATTTCTCCTTGTTGAGTTTCCATCCATTATTCCTTGTCTGGCCTATAGGTGTTTTAAACAATAATTTGATCCCCTCCTCTCTGAGGCAGCCCCTCAAATATTAGAACACATGTCTCCCCTGGTCCTTCTCTTAACTAGACTAGCCATGCCTAGTTCCTGTAACTGTACTTCATGTGTTTTAGTCTCCAGTCCCCTAATCATCCTTCTCTTCTCTGAACTTTTTCTAGAGTCTCATTATCTCTTTTATAGTGTGGTGACCAAAACTGAATGCAGTATTTTAGGTGTGTTCTTACTCAGGCTTTATAGAGTGGTATCACTTGATCTTGATTGTATCCCTCTGTTAATGCAATTTAGGATTATGTTGACTTTTTTAGCTGCTGTTGCACACTGTTGACTCATATTTAACTGTTTGTCCAACTAGGACTCCAAGACCTCTCTCACAGTTACTACTATTAAGCCTGGTTTCATCCAGTCTATATGTGTGCTTTTGGTTTTTCTTGCCTAAGTGTAGGACTTTACTTTTCTCTACATTGAATTTCATTTTGTTAGATAGGGCAATCTAACAAATTGTCAAGATCCATGTGGATCTTGAGAGTATTTTCTAGGGCAGTGGTCCATGAAAAAATGTTGGTGGTCCACAGAGAAATGTCATCTCCAGAGCCCCCCCCCCAAAGCAATCAATCCAGGTTGCGCAGGAACACAAGGCTGCAACACCTACATGGCCCGCAGGAACCCACCCTGCCCACTCACTCCTTACCCAGCAAACTTGCCAGCTAAGTTGCTATTTTTCCTTTTTCTGACCATCAGCTGTTCTGCTATGCCGGGAGATTTAGATTAGCTAGAAAGCAGGAAATCATTGGATTTCTTGCTTTCTAGCTAATCTTTAGATTTTCGGCTCTGCTTTTAATTTTGTGAGTTTTCTTGCAAGCAAATTTTATGTGACAGGCTCAGCTAGCCACTGGCAGAAAGATAGATCTCTGAATGAATCTGTGATTCTTTGAGCAATTCAATCTGCCTGCCTGCTTTGCCTGATTTTGGATAAAAGTTGCTCTCTTTTAAATAAAAATTCAATATTTATATAAATATTTATAATATTTACATACAAGACATGTCCAGCCAGTCACATGACCACCAAGCCACACCCACAAATGAGGCCATGCCCACAGAACATGTTGTTAAGAAATTTGAATCCCACCCCTGCCTCTGTGTGTTTGTGTGTGTGTGAGAGAGAGAGATGGGGGGAGGGAGGGAGAGAGAGAGAGAGGTTAGATCAGATCTCTCTCTCTCTCCCACCAACATCAGCAAGCCACCATCAGTCAAATTCATATTAATGGTCCCTGGGATTTAAAATTATGAGTTTGGTGGTCTCTGAAACCTCCAAAAGGTTAGCAACTCCTGTTCTAGGGTGTTAGCTATTCCTCCAAGCTTAGTATCATCTGCAAATTTGGTAAGTCCCCTTCTACTCCCTCACTAAGTCATTGTAATATGTAAAATTATATCTGTGAAAATATAAAGCAATGGTAACGCCATCTTTAACCCCTGTGTTAACCTAAGATAATTTACTGGAATGTTATGTAAGAATTTTCTATTGTTTTGTATAAAGATTACATATTTGGCAGGTTATGCTGACCAATATCATGTTAATGATGTAGATTACTGGAAATGGAAACAGGTAAACAGGATATGGAAACAGATGCTATGCTACAATAACAGGGTTGTTGCATAGGGAGATACATGGCTTGGATAGATTGTGAACCTAAGAAAGGGGCAGAGACTGTATATTTGAACCTGTATATAAATCCCAGCCTGGGGAAAATGTCTTCTGCCATGAGCAGAATTTCCTTTTGCAAAACCTTAATAATAAAGCTCTTGTTCACTGTCTCCATTTTTTTAAATCACACATTTATGAAGATATTGAAGAGTACTGGGCCTAAGATGAAACCTTGTGGTACCCCACTGCTTACATTCCTCCATGTAGACTTAGACCCATTAAGGACTACTTATTGAGTATGGTTTGTCAGCCAGTTGCAAATCTATCTGGTGGTGATGCTATCTATTCTATGCTTACTAAGAAGTAGGTTGTTGTCAACCTTGTTGAATGCCTTGCTGAATTCTAAGTATATTTTGTCCACAGTATTTTGCTGGTTTATTAATTTAGTCATTATTTTGAAGAACAAAATAAGATTGGTTTGACATGATCTGTTTTTAACAAACCCATGCTGACTGCTAGTTATTACTTTACTTGTTTCTAGTTGTTGACAGATCCTTTTTTTTTTTTTGTTATCTTTTCCAGTATCTTCCCGGGTACTGATGTTAGACTGATTGGCCTGTAGTTTCCTGGGTCTGTTTCCCTGCCCTTTTTTTGAAGATGGGAAACATACAGGGGTGGGATTCTATTGGTTCGGACTGGTTTGGTAGAACTGGTTGTTATGATTCTCCAGAGTTATTGGGCCTCTGGCTGGCCCCACTCCTTTCCACCCACTTCTTTGCTCTCTGCCCAGTCAGTCCCTATCACACATGTGCAACATCATGTGCATATGTGATATGCTTTAGCCTGTTTTTGCCCGCCCGACAGGCCAGCCATTGCTGTCTGCCTTTTACTGCAGCCTTGCCTGATCTGATGATCTCCCTGGGTGAATGCAAGCTCCAACAACCTTCCTCCCCCTGCCTTTTGTTTTGCCCCTTCCCCCACCACCACTTGTGATTTGTTGCAGGTGCCAGTCACCTTCCCCACCACCACTTGCCTTCCGCCAGGGAACAATGTAGAGGCTTGTGTGTGCTTCAGCCAGGTCAGCAGCTGCTTCTCTCCTGCTGCTCCAGCTGGGAGAGCGAGGGAGCCTCTCCCGGCAGAGCAAAAAGCTTGCAAGCCCCCTCTCTTCAGGAAATGGCTCCTGGGCAGCAGAGAAGCAGCCTGGTTGAATCCTGTTTATCTCTGCTGCCCAAGAGCTGGGCCTTGCCACAGCCCTCCCTGGGATTCCCCTGGCCTCACTGAGCCCTCCCTGGGCCTCACTGAGCCCTTGCTGGGCCACCCCAGGCCTCAACTAGTCCTCCTTGGGCTTTGCCCAGTCCTCCCTGGTCTTTACCCAGCCCACTCCAGGGCCTCCCTGGTTCTCACCCAGCCCTCCCTGTGCCTCCCCATGCCTCACTGAACCCTTGCTGAGCCTTCCTGGGCCTTGCCCAGCCCTCCCTGGGCCTCTCTGGGCCTCCCTAAGCCCTTGTGGGGCCTCTCCAGGCCTTGCTAAGCCCTCCCTGGGTCTCCCTGGGCCTCCCCCAGCCCTCCCTGGCCTTGAACAGCCCTCCACTGGCCTCACCAGGCCTTCCCTGGGCCTCACTGATCCCTCCACAGGCCTCACCAGGCCCTCCACAGGTCTTGCTGATCCCTCCACAGGCCTCACTGGGCTTCTCCCTGCCCTTCCAAGGCCTGCCTGTGTTCTGTCGCGGAACAAGATCAGACTCGAGACCAGAGTTGAATTCAGCTCTTTATTAACTGTCAGTAACTTCAACTAAACCAGAGCCGCAGCAGCCTCTTTTATAGCAGCTGCTCACGGCTCGTGGTCAATGACATTCTTTTAAACTTCCCGCCATCAGGCAGACCAATCATAACTGTAGTTAAGCAACCAATTGCTAGGCGGCAATGGTAGTCCAATCAGAATGAAGTATTACAAGTATGCAAATGTCTATATACAACAGCCCGGGCCTCTCTGGGCCTCCCACACCTTGCGCCCATCCTGGGCTCCTCCTACCTGGCTGCCAGCTTCTTGACATGAGCAGAGGCTGCTGGTTGGACGGAGGGGAACTACAGTGCTGAGCTCCTGAAGAGGTGAGTGCAAAGGGCATAGCTAGAATTGGAAGAGGCTGTGTGTCTCTGGTGGAAAGAACCAGAACTTCTTCATGTGAGAGCAGCCTCCTCCTTGCTTGCATCTTCTCATTCAAGCTGCCAGGTGTTGCCCCAGTTCTTTCCACCATAGCTGCACAGCCTTTTATTCCAATTCTAGCTATGCTCTTGGCACTTGCTGCCACTGAAGCCCAGTGCTGTGGTTCCCCTTGCTCCAGCCAGCAGCCTCTTATGGCCAGGCTGGAGGAGGCCAAGGTGAGATACCATTTCCAGGCCAGTCCAACTGGCAGATGGGCTAGCAGGCAGCCCTCAGGAAAGAGCACTGCACTGGGTGATGTGGCGATGGCAGGAGCCAGAGCATGCCACGGCCATTCACTTTCTCTGCTGTGCTGGGGCTGAGAGTGGCAGAGGTGCCCAAAAGGTAGGGTGGGAACTCTAGGGGCTGCTTCCTGCCATCCCACCCTGCCACCCCCCACTGCTGCCAACTGGGCCCGCCACCACCCCCACCATTGCTCACCACCTGCTGCCCATTTTCACCCACCACCCACTGCTCCCGTTGCCGCCCACCATCTGCTGTCCCCACCACCATGGTGCTCTGAAAGCGAGGGCAGGTTGATGTCCTGGGGCTGCTGCTTTATTCATTGTCCTACCACCCACTGCTTTGGAGCTCACCGGATCAGTTCGTCCCAGACCAGGTGTGTGTGTCACGAGAGAGAGTGTGGTGTGTGTGTGTGTGTGAGAGAGAGAGAGAGAGGGAGAGAGAGAGAGAGAGAGAGAAAGAGGTAGAGAGACAGGGAAGGAAGGAAGGAAGAGCAAGAAAGAAAGAGCAAGAAAGGGCAAGCATGAAAGAACAAGCATGAAAGAAAAAAAGAGGAAGGGAGAGAAAGAAATAAAGAAAGAGAAAGAAAGAAAAAGAAATAAGAAGAAAGAAAGAGAAAGGAAGAAAGGATGGGAGAGAGAAAGAAAGAGATAAAGAAAAAGAAAGAAAAACAAATAGGAAGAAAGAAAGAAAAAGAAATAGGAAGGAGAGAGAGAGAGAACTCTGTGCTATTATTTTTAATCGTTCCATTATTTATCATATATTAATATTTTACACTGTCTCCACACCCTTTCTTTTGCCCAGGTATTTTTCAGAGTTTACATGTCTATAATCCAGAGCATAAATATCTGTGTGTGTAATGGAGTTGAAAGGGACTATGGAGGTTTTCTAGTCAACCCCCCTGCTCAGGCAGGAAAACTGAGGATGCCAAACTCTGAGGAAAGATCCTGGGAAAGGTGTCAGAATAATAGAATAACACTTAGAAGCAGTTGTGGGATTCAAAAATTTATACTACTGGTTCTGTGAGCGTGACTTGTTTGGTGGGCGTGGGTTGGTGGTCATGTGACTGGGTTGGCATGGCCAACTTGGCAAGGTGGCGCAGCACCTTGTTGCCAGTGATGTCAAGTTGGCCACACCCACTCAGTCACATAACCGATGCTACAGAGACAGGGTGATTTCCTACGTACCTTTCCCCCCTCCTCCTCCACCCTTGGGCTGAAAAAAAAAAAAGGCCAGCTAAAGATCATGACTGCCTGCCAAGTCTGCCTGCCGAATGGGTTTTGTTTTGGGGTGGTTTTTGTTTTGTTTTTTGCTAGAAGCCCCCTGGAGATAAATTTGCACCGCCAAATCTTACTGTACCTCATTGTTGCAGCACTGCCTGTTGCTGTGGGCGCTGCTGTGGCCATCTGGCTGCCCAAGTAAAGAACCACACCGGCTCAGGGCAACTATGAGGAGCAAGAGGGGAAGCCAAGGTGCTCGGCCCATAGCAGCCAATTTCACTCTCTCTTGCTCTAGTTAGGCGCTCCCGGAATGCACAAGGAGTGTGAAGGGAGGCAGACACTCAAAAGGCACTTAAAATGCGCGGATGCATTTTAAAAGTCAGAGAACTTTGCTCAAGATTTCTCGTGTATTCAGGGGCTACACCTTTCCCAAAGATGAGTTGGTGGCAATCTAACGAAATGTCTTCCAGCTCTTAAAGATCAACTTTAAGAACACCCCCATGGAAGAAGCTGAGAACTCAGAGTAAATGTAGCAGCGGCAAGGGCAATGGGGGTGTGTGATGTGTCCCTCCACAGTCCCCTTCCAGGTGGCATCCAGGGCTTTGGCACCTCCTCTTTTCGTAAGAGTTTCTTGGTCTGCCTCCCTTCACACTCCTTGTGGAGGGAAACACACGCCCTTTTGGCCCCGACCACCACAACTTTTGCTCTCAGTTCTCAGCTTCTTCCATGGGGTGCTCTTTAAGTCGATTTTTAAGAACTGGAAGATGTTTCGTTAGATCACCACCAACTCATCTTTGGGAAAAGTGTAGCCCTGGAATACCCAAGAAGTCTTGAGTATCTGTCTGCCTGCCTGCCTGCCTGTCACAGCACACTTTCTTTCTTCTCCCAGCGGATGCACCTCTTCCAGCAGGTGGGTGGGCACCAGGCCTTCTCATGCCCCTTGTCATGAGATGCCTGAAGCTGCTGTGTGCTTTTTTCAGTGTGGCTGGAGTCCAGCCCCACCAAAAAAAGTATACACGGTTCTATGTGTCAGGCCTGGCAAATCTGCATAGAACAGGGCAGTGCCGGACCATTGGGGAAGTGGAGCATAGCTGGAGATCAGTAATTTTTGCTGCAAGAAGCCTGCAACTGCCGCGTGTTCTCCAGCCCCACTGAAAAAAACACAACCTGTGCTGGCCCATTGGAGAAGCTGAGCGGCAGTTTCAGGGTTCTCACACCAAAAAAGGGGCGACTGGAGGAGACTTCTTGCACTGAAAAAGAGGTGGCTGGAGGTGTCTCTTTTTGGGTGCCAGAAGCCTCCTCTAGCTGCCTCTTTTTCAGTGCAAAAAGCCTCTCCCAACCTCATGGCTGCTCTCCTCCTCAAAGGAGGAGAAGAGGAAGAGAAGAAATGAGCATGTGTAGCAGCTGCATAGGCAGTGTGCATGTGCAGCAACCCTGGGATATCCACCCAAGTTGTGCCATGGCTGCCATGTGGTAGGGAGAGCTAGGAGAGTGACCGGGGCAAGTGAATGACTGGGCGACTAGGTCAGGGGTGTGACCAACACCAAATTACTGCTATCCGTTCTCCCGAACCAGTGAGAACTGGTTGAATACCATCTCTGCTTAGAAGGGACCTTTGGGGGAAACGTATACCATTTCAGAGAAATGGCTGTCCAGTCTTTTCTTAAAAACCTCCAGTGTTGAAGCACCCAGAATGTCTGGTGGCAAGCAGTTCCACTGGTTAATTATTCTCACTGTCATGAAGTTTTCCCTTAGTCTTAGTTTGCTTCTCTCTTTGTTCAGTTTCCATCCATTGCTTCTTGTTTGCTTTCTGGTGCTTTGGAAAATATATTGCTCCCTCTCTTTCTGGCAGCCCTTTAAAAGCCTGTTGCCTATCACACTCTTGAGCAAAGCATGTAAGCCATTTCCTCCTTTCAGTGGTTCATGAAAGTACACCTAAAGTACATAGATAATAAAGTCAAAAAAAAGGTGAACAACATTTTTACAGAACTATAGATAAGTTGAGGCTTGGTGTGACAAGGAATGGCTGGGAGGGGAGGGGCCATGCGAGGCACTCCTTGACATGAGTGACATTGAGTTGGCCACACCCACCCAGTCACATGGCCACCAAGTTACGCCCAGCCAGTCACATGACCACTAAGCCATGCTCAGTCAGCAAGCCACACCCACCCAGTCACATGACCACCAAGCCACACCTACAAATTAGGTCCCACCCACAGAGCGGGTTGTTAAGAAATTTGAATCCCACCTCATAATTTATGCCCCTAATGCCAATCAAAAAGAATTCTATAAAGCTCTATATGCTAAAATCATTGAACTGGAAAGGAAAAATATCTGTATTATAGGGAATTTTAACGCTGTAGCAGGTTATCAAAAAGATTATAATGGGGGGAATAAGAAGGGAAGGGAAAAAAAGAAAAGAGAGCTACCTAAAATTTGTGTAGAAATGATTAAAGAATTAAATTTAATAGACATATGGAGAAAATTAAACCCAGATAAGAGACAATTTACCTTCTATTCAAATCCCCACCAGTCATGGTCGCACATAGATATGGCATGGATGAGTGGAGATTTAGTAGAAGAAGTGACAGAAGTAGAAATTATAGCAAACTCTTGGGCAGACCACAACCCTCTTAGAATCAATTGGAAAGGTAAGAAAAAATCAAGGAGAAGGTGGACTTTAGATTCTCAATTATTAAAGGATGAGGATTTTATAAGGAAGAACTAACTTTTTATTTTAAAGAAAATAATAACCTAGACACAACTATTCAAAATTTATGGGACACCATGAAAGCCATAATACAGGGAATTATAATATCTTACACTGCAGAAAAAATAAAGGAAAACATGCTCAGCAAAACAATTTATATCAAACCATCAAGAAATTAGAATCCGAATTACAGGACACGCCACAAAATGTTAAATTACAAGAATAATTGATTCTCTATAAACATAAACTCAACTTAGTTGAACGGGAAGAATTGATTAGAAACTTGAAAGTAACTAAGCAAATATACTTTGAACAAGCAAACAAGCCTGGTAGATGGTTCTCTTATAAGCTCAAAAAAGAGAAAGAGAAAAGAACCATCTACCAACTACAAGATGAAAGTGGAAATTATCAACGTATAACAGAGAAGAAAAAAGAGATTGCACATAAATATTTTCAGGAACTGTATAAGAAAGAGAGAGTAGATGAAGATCCGATAAGGGAATATCTAAGAGGAAAAAGAACTCGAAAAATTAACGATGAGATGAAAGAATTTTTGACGAAGGACATATCTATGACAGAATTAAAACAAGCAATTAGAACCCAGAAAAAAAAAAAAAAACCCAGGCCCTGATGGCTTCCCAGCAGAATTTTATAGAGTGGTAGAAGAACAAGTGGGACCAATAATGGTGGATTTATATAAAGAGATATTATTATGTGCTAAAATGCCAGATGTGGCGAGAATCATTAATTTCGCTAATCCCGAAGGGGGACTCAGATGCCAGAATGATACAAAACTATAGACCAATTTCTTTGCTGAATGTAGATTATAAAATATTTACTACCATTATTGCTACTAGATTAAAGAAAATTCTGAATGATTACATACATCCAGTCTAAAATGGATTTCTCCCAAATAGACAAATTAGGAACAATTTAAGAATAATAATGAATAGTCTGGAATATTATGAAGCCCACCTGGAGAAATAGGTAGCCCTTGTTTTCTTGGATGCTCAAAAGGCTTTTGACAACCTTAATTGGCAATTTATGATTCAGCAAATTTATGACATGAATTTCGGCATCAAATTTGAGAATATTATAACAGCAATTTATTCAGTACAAAAAGCAAATATCATAATAAATGGAGAAAATACCCAAACTTTAAATATAGAGAAAGGAGTCTGACAAGGTTATCCACTGTCCCTTCTGCTCTTCATATTATCATTAGAAGTACTATTAGAAAGAAAAATCCTGAAATAAAAGGATTGAAAACTAGAATGAAGAATATAAGCTGCAAGCATTTGCAGATGGTATGGCTTTTATTATTGAAGACCCAATAGAAAAAGGACAAATATTAATTAAGGAATTAGGAAGATATGGAAGATATGGCAGGATTGAAAATTAATAGAAAGAAAATGAAACTTTTAGCAAAAAAATTAACAGATCTACAAACAATAGAATTAGAAAGAGTACTCGGACTTCAAACAACAAGAAAAATTAAATACCTGGGAATATGGCTGGCAGCACACTGTAAGGCGATAAAGGAGAATAATTATAATAAGCTATTACAACAAACAAAAAAAGACGTAGAATTATGGACGAAAATGCAACTATCATTATTAGGAAGAATAGCAGCCATAAAATGTCTACATTACCAAAGTTTCTTTATCTATTCCAAACCATTCCAGTTAAATTAGAAGAGACCTTTTTCGATAATCTTAATAAAATGACAGCAAAATTTATTTGGCAGGGTAAAAAAACCAGAATAAAAATGAAACTACTGCATGGTATGAAGAGCAGAGTAGGCTTTGGATTGCCAAATTGGGAATTATATTATAGTGCTGCAACATTAGTTTGGCTAAAAGATTGGATTAATTTAAAGAATAAAAGAATATTAACTATAGAAGGTCATGATCTTCAGAGAGGATGGCATGCCTTTCTTTGGGACACAGGACCCACCAAACAAAAATATTTCCACAGACATCTGATTAGAGATTTGCTGATATACAACTGAATCAAAGTTAAAAAGAAACACTATATAAAAATTCCAATCTGGCTATCTACAATGGAAGTGATGATCCACCCAAATAATTTAGACCTGAACAAAATTTTAAAGTATAAATATTTATTGGATACACACAGAAACTTCAAAACAATACAGGAGCTCCAAGAACAAGGGCTACGAGTAGACTGGTGGGTTTATCTTCAAATACAAAGCCGATATAAAAAGGACGTAAAGGAGTATGGAATATACTTGAAACCTCAACATTTAGACTAAATCTTATTAAACGAAATCTTATTACCAGATAAAAAAATATTACCAAAATTTACAAGTATCTCCTAGAAGTAGATTTAGAAGAAGTAGTGAATGGATGTATGATTGCATGGGGTCAAAATATTGGTCATAACATAAAGTTATCAGACTGGGAAACTGTGCGGAATAGAAATCACACATTAACAAAATCAGCAGCATAAAAAGAAAATGCATATAAAATGTTCTATAGGTGGCACTTACCCACTTTGAGATTAGTGAAAATGTACCCTAAAATGAGTCCTATTTGTTGGAAATGTAAAAAAACAAAAAAAAGAGGGAACATATTATCATATGTGGTGGTCTTGCCCAGTGGCTCGAAAATATTGACTCAAAATCAAAAATAGGCTACAGGAAATCACCAATGAACAATTAGACCTAGAACCAGAACTCTTCCTATTGGGGACCTTAAAACAAAAACAAAAAATGTAAAGAGCACAAAATACTTATTATTACACATATTGACTGTTGCCAGGATCGCCTTTGCCCAATGTTGGAAACAGCCATATAAACCCGTAGAGGAACTGGTTATACAAAAAGTTATGAATTGTGCTGAAATGGATAAATTAACGCTGAGTTTAAAAGATAAGGAAGCTTCAATATTTTATAAGGTTTGGGAACCATGGTATAGCTAGATAGATCGGAGACAGATTAAGGATAGGTAATTATTAAAAATAGAATATAGATAGAATAAGAATATAATTATGCACAAATTAATACCTGTAAAGATTGCACAAATGATTGTTATATGACCACAAATAGCTGTTATTGAGCGATATATTTTTTATGTTTTTAATGTAATAAAAATTCAATAAAGTTAATTAAGTCTAGTATGGCTGTCCCTGTCAGATCCGTGTATCTGTCATTTCTTCAATGGAAGAAGAAGGGGTGGGGGGGAGACTGATAAATCCTTCTTGATGTAACCTGAATATATTTAATCTTATATTGAATTTGTACAACCTACACATGATACAATGGAGGAATGAAATCCAGATGGCTGGAACCTATCACCTCTGAGAGAGACAGCCAGGAGATGAAGAGACCATAAAAATTCCACAGTGAGATGTCCTGGGAAACTCTGCAAAAGATCGTTCTAAAAAGGGGGTGGGGGAATTAGGTATTCCCTGGGAAACTATGAAAAAGATTGTTAAAAAGAGGGTGGGTGGAATTAACATGTTGGCTCTTTGTTTTACTAAATACACATCAAGATTAGGGGAGGGGTTTTAAACTCCCTTATCTATCTCTGCATGCCTGAGAGACTTTAGATGCTGTTTTTAACATGAATTGTCTCATCTCAATAAAGGATTCCTTTTGATAAGCTTTGATACCTTTTCAGAAGTTCATTCTAGTTGATTGAACGGGAAAAGTTCTGTAGCCTCTAGTTCCCTCCTCTATCTTTTGGACAACAAAGTTTTCAGCTAGGTTGGTTAGGAACCTATTTGATTTCTCATTGGTGCACTATTAGGTTCCCAATTGATATCAGGTTAATTTATGTCCCCCATTACTATTGTAATGTGTTTCCTACATATATTTTTTCAGTTGGTTGGCAAAAAGGACATCTATTTTTTCTGCTTGATTGGGTTGCTATAATATACACCTATGGCCATGTCATTCTTTTTTTCTTTTATATTGACCTATATGCATTCTAGGAGGTTTTTTGACTTTGGCTTCAAGCATTTCTGTAGCAATGTAGTGGTCCTTTACATATAGCGTAAGTTCACCTCCTCTTTTATGGGGTCTAGTTTTTTTTTGAACAGTTTGTATCCTTCTATCAGTATGTTCCAATCATTGGTTTCATCCCACCAAGTTTCTGTTATTCCAACTATATCATATCTACCTTCGTGTATTAATGGTTCAAGTTCACCTGGTTTGTTCCCGAGACTTTATGCATTTGTATATATGCACTTGAGATCTTTATGTCTGACTTTGGGTATGCTCCCTATGTCTCTTATTTGGTGTTTGAGTTTGTCTTCCTTCCCATCCCTTCTTACTTCATTGTTTGACTTGTTTTCTAGGGGCTTTTGCTTGAAATTAGATCCTCAAGATCTTAAAGATTGGTCATCCTTCCCCCTCAATTTTGGTTTAAAGCCCTCTTGATAAGTTGAGCCAGTCATTTTCTGAAAACATTTTTCCCAGTCTTTGTGAGGTACAAACCATCCCTCTCCAGAAGCCCATTATAGAGATAGTACAGACCATGGTCCAGGAATCCAAAGTTTTTTGGCGGTACAGATGAAAAAACTACTTGTGCACCGGTCCTTGACTTACTTGCCTAGCTGCTCATAATAGCTCAATATTGTTTTCAATCCTTTTCTTGTGTCATTCGTCCCTACATGTAGTAATAGAAAGAGGTAATAATTTGTGAGTTTTATCATTTTGATTAGGTTCTCAGCCACATCTTTGATTGGGAGACAGCATATCTCTCTGGATAGATTGTCTGATCTACAGACAGCAGGTTCTGTTGCCTTGAGAATTGAATCTGCTATCACCAGCATTTACCTTTTTTTCCCTAGGAAGGCTTGGGGTGTTTTTCTACCGTGTTTCTCACAAAATATGGCCGGGCCTTATTTTTTTTGACCAATGAAAAAAGGGCTAGGCTGTCTTTTTGGGGGTGACTTAATTTCCTCCCCCATCTAGAGTGGCCCATACGCATGTAACTCGCCACAAGGCCGCTTCTATCGGCTGACGAAAGCTCCCTGAAGGCAGAGTCCCCAACTGCTTCAGGGTGTGGCATGGCTGCCCATGTCCATGAAGCGGCCTCGCGGCAAGGGGAGTGTGTGTATGTGCGCTCGCCCCGAGGCCGCTTCTACCGGCTGATCCAAGTGGCTGGAAACTGCACTTGGGGAGCTTCCATCGCCCAAAAGAGACTGCCTAAAGGCGAGGGGACATGGGCAGCTACACCATGCCCTGAAGCGGCTGGGGACTCTGCCTTCAGGGAGCTTCTATCGGCTATCGGGGTATTCTAGCCTAGGCTACCTGCAGAGCACTCCTAAAGGCAAGTTTTCTCCCCATCACCCCGCCCTTCCCCCCATTTCTCTTCACCTCGTGTAGTTCTAATGAACGATGTGAGAAATGGTGGGGAAACACATGGTTTAAATAGGCCTAAATTTTGGGAGCGGGGCTTAATTTCACCTCATGCCTAGAAATCATGCTCGGCCTTCCTATTGGTGGAGGCCATATTGTTGGAGAAACACGGTATCTATCACAGAAGCATTTGATGGTGCTACTTTTTAGGAATATTTGATGGTGCTTCTTTACTATGTTTCTGCATGTTTTCTTCTAGTGAGAATCCATGAAATTGATTGTTCAGCACCTGCGACAGAGTGGGTTGGTTTGGGCAGGAGTTTTGTACTAAGTTTGTGTTTTTTTCTATGAGTAACATGTTTCCATCTTTCTTCTTCCTCTAAGGGGTCAATTCTTTAAGAAGTTGTTGGATCATTATTATGTTCAATTTGGGCATATTCTTTTTGCAAGGTTTCTCATTTTGTCAATTGAGTTTCAGAGTGGTTAGCATTTCAACTAGACCCTTTACTTTTCTTCTAGTAACTTGATTAGTTTACATTTGGTACATATATAGTTTGGGTCTTCTATGGGCATAAGTGTACATATAGTATCAGTTTCTTCTTCCATGAGGGGATTTTAAAAAATTGAAAGTGTAGAAAGTTTTACCACAGATTTTTAAAAATATCCAATTTGGAATATAGATATTCTAACAGGTCATTTAAGTTTCAAATTTGGGGTGGTGGTGAGAAATGTAGCTAAAAGTTTAAAGTTCTAGCAGTTAAAGAATGTCTAGTTTAAGGATTTAAAGTTCTATAGTTCAAAATTGTCTAGTTTAAAAAGTTCTAGAATATCATTTAAATTGTCCAATTTTAAATTTTTCAGTGTTGAGTGGGCTTAAGTGCGAGGTTCATTCTTAGCCTGTAATGGAATGTTCTATAATTACCCGTCCTCCCTTCCTTCTTACGATCCTTTCACTCCCTGCCTTCTTGTCGGCTTAATTTATCTCTTTCTTCTCTGCCTTTATATGTTCCTTACTTGCTATTGTCTATTCACCTTTGATTTTTTTAGCCTTATGTCCTGTGTCATCTTTTTATCCTCCTTTCCTACTTGCTTTGCCTGCCACTACTGGATATTCAGCTCTTCCTGCTTTTCTCAGTTCATGGTGCTTCCCCCTCCCTTGCCTGTCATTCTCTCTCCTGCTCTATTGCCATTCTCAGTCACCGGTTCACTGATGCCCTTTGCTGAAATATTCCACCAACACTGACAGCCTCTGGTTGCACCAATGCTCTCCCATTGCTTTCCATGCTCCTCTCAGGATTTGCTTCGCTATGTTGCCCCTTGCTGCCAGCTCTTCCATCTGCCGTGCTGCTGCTGCTGCTGGCTCTCCAACCATGTGACTCCCATTTGTGCTGCTTCTCGCAGCAAACAGGACCACCTGGATGGCCTACAGTGAACCCATCTCTTGTCTCCTCTCCATAGCCGGTTCTCCTCCTCCCTGCTCCTCTCTCTCACCGGGTCGCCTTTTCCTTCTCTGCCGGTCATTGCTTTGTCATCAGTCATCTCTCCTCTCCACCCCATGGATGATTTTCCTCCCTATCCACAGCTGGGCCCCACTTGCACACCAGCTCGCCTTGTTCAGAGGTGGTATTCAGCAGATTCTGTCCAGTTCTGGAGAACCGGTAGCAGAAATTTTGAGTAATTCTGTTATGTCCTTGGGACCGGTTGGAGTCCCCAACCAGGTCCGCTGTTTGAGCGGGAGCACCAGCCGCTCCCATTGGCTGACACTGTTTGACAGCCAGCCATAAAAGGCGGCTGTCGAGCAGTGTCAGCCCCGTTGCCGCCAGCTAACCTGCCAAGTTAGAAGGCAGACATGGCAACCCTTTATTCTTGCAATAAAGCCTTGAACGTTCACTCTGGCTCAGCCTCGTTCCTCCGCCGCTCTACAACACTGGCGACGAGGGCGGGATGCGATCGGAGGCTGCCAGACGTGCGATTCAGAAGAGCTGTAGCCACTAAGAGCGAAGCCACGGGCGCTGAAGCCGCAGCCGCCGGCGCTCACAAAGAGCGCGAAACTCAAAAAGCCCCTCAGCTGGGGAGACAGACACTGAGCGGTAGCCACTAAGAGCGAAGCCACAGGCGCTGAAGCCGCAGCCGCCGGCGCTCACAAAGAGCGCGAAACTCAAAAAGCCCCTCAGCCGGGGAGACAGACACCGCCTGATAGGCGCAGCCGCAAACGCTCTTCTAAGAGCGCGAATTTTTGAATCACAACGACTAAGGTGACAGGCACTACCGCCTCAAAAAATGAATGCCAATCCGACATTTCCACCCTTCAAGCCTACCGAGGAAACGTGGGATTCATATAAAAAACGTTTCAGCTACTTCCTCGACGCTATTGGTCTAACTGATGCTGCTGAACACAAAAAAAAATCCTTCTTCCTCAGCTACTGGGGGGCTGCGGTTTTTGACACCGCTACAGACTAGTTGCCCCTCGCACTATCAGGAGCGTACCTTGGGATGAACTCCAAGAGATCCTCTCCAACCACTACTCACCTAAACCATCCCAGATAGCCAGGAGATATGCCTTCAGAACTAGAAGGCAGGCTGAGGGGGAGTCAATTAATGAGTATATGGCAGCTCTGAGGACAGCTGCCTTACAGTGTGGTTTTAGAGACTACCTAGAGGACATGTTATTAGACCAGATCGTCTGTGGGGTTAGAGACCTTAGGCTTCAAAGGCGCTTGCTAGCCAAAAAGGATTTAACCCTAGCTTTAGCCATAGAAGAAGCCCAAGCTTCTGAACTCTCTGCCCAATCAGCAGCTGAGATTCAAGGAACTCCTTTAAAACCCAGCAGCTCCACTATTCATTCAGAGGAAGTTTCCCTCAAAGAAGACCCCATAGACTCAACAGACATTAACCGCCTTAGGCAACAAAAGCCCTCACAGAAAGGAGCGGGGCAGAGAAACAGCTTCACCCCAAGCAACCTCCCATTTGCCTAGCTTGCGGGGTTCCCACTCTAGGGCATCCTGCAGGTTTAGGAATGCCATCTGTCTAAATTGTCAGAAGAAAGGCCACCAAGCCAGAGTCTGCCAAGCAGGGCGAAACCTTCCTCAGAGACCTCCACCACCTGCTAATTTCCAAAGGCAAGTGGAGGACTGCTATACTTGCTACCACGCGAACCATACTTCCAAGACTCCTAATAAAATCAGTATTTTTGTTTCTTTAGAAGGTAAGCCTTGCAGAATGGAGGTAGACACGGGATCTGCACTTTCGATCATCTCCTGGGAAACCCTAAAGAAGATTCATCCCAGATTCTCAAAGAAGAAGCTGCAGAAATGTCACCTGACACTGCGGGACTACCAAGGCAAGAACATCCCTGTCCTCGGGAAAGGCAAGTTTTTAGTTCAGTTCCAAGGGTTTAAAGGCCATTTGCCTTTGGTGGTTGTTAATGGTGCCCTCCCCAGTCTGTTGGGACTAGATTGGTTCCCTTCTCTCGGCCTTAGTGTAACAGGGATCCATGCTGTCTCAACCTCTGACATAGACGCCCTATTCTCTGACTACTCTGATGTTTTTAGCAGCGAGCTGGGCTGCTATTCTGGCACCCCATCTCCTTCACTGTGGACCCCCAGGCAATTCCCCTTCGCCTTAAGCCACGCAGAGTGCCCTTTGCCATCTGTCCTAAGTTAGATTTAGAATTAGATAAGTTACTGAAGCAAGGGGTGTTAGAGCCAACTGACTTTGCCAAATGGGAGACCCCCATAGTCACCCCACTCAAGAAAGATGGCAGCATAAGAATCTGCGCAGACTATAAAACCACCCTCAATCGTTATCTGCAGGTCAGCGCCTACCCTGTCCCTGTTATTCAACACCTGTTACACACCTTCGAGCCTGGCACCATCTTTGCCAAATTAGATATGTCCCAGGCATACCAACAGTTCCCTGTTGATGATCAGACAGCTGAATTACAAACCATAGTCACACATAGAGGGGCGTTCAGGTGTAAACGCCTCCAATTCGGTGTAAGTGTAGCCCCGGGTATATTCCAATCCCTCATGGAAAGGATTCTCCAAGGTCTCCCGGGGGTTGTCCCTTATTTCGATGACATTTTAGTCTCAGCAGTTGACAGACCTCAGCTCATACAAAGGGTCAGAGCAGTCCTAGAGAAGTTTAGGCAGCATGGCCTCAAACTTAAAAGGGAGAAGTGCGCCATCGCCACTAGGCAAGTGGACTTTCTGGGGTATAGGATAGATGCCTCTGGCATTCACCCAGTCGAATCCAAAGTAAAGGCTATCCATGAGGCGCCCACTCCAACTAACAAGACGGAGCTCCAAGCCTTTCTAGGGCTACTAAACTTTTACGCTTCATTTCTTCCGCACAAAGCATCTATTGCTGAACCCTTACACAGACTGTTAGACAAAGAATCCCCCTGGCATTGGGGACCCAAAGAAGCCCATGCTTTCAAGTCAGTCAAATCCTTACTCACATCTGATGCAGTTTTAATCCAATATAATCAACGACTCCCCCTGGTCCTAGCTGCTGATGCATCCCCCTTTGGGATTGGGGCTGTTCTGAGCCACAGGCTTCCCAATGGTTCTGAGGCACCAATTGCCTTCTTCTCTAGGACCTTCTCTACTGCAGAAAGGAACTACAGCCAAATAGATAAGGAGGCCTTGGCTGCAGTAGCTGCAGTGAAAAAGTTTCATGAATTTTTGTTTGGGCACCATTTTGAACTTATAACTGACCATAAACCACTCCTGGGGCTTTTATCAGGGGATAAGCAAACCCCACAGGTACTATCACCTAGAATGACCAGGTGGACTTTGTTCCTGGCCGCTTACTCATTCAAGTTGGTGCATCGCCCTGGAAAAAACTTGAGTCACGCTGATGCCCTTAGTCGCTGCCCCCTGCCAGTCCCAGTCGAAGACCCAGCACCCGTTCATGCCATCTTTGAAGTTAATGAACTGAAATTGCCGGTTACAGCCGAGGACATTGCTGCGCACTCAAAAAAAGACAGAATAATTGCCCAAGTCATGGACTGGGTGGGAAGGGGGTGGCCTGAAACACAATACACTTCTGACTTTGCTCCTTTCAAAACCCGTAAGCAGGAATTGTCGAAGCTACAAGGATGTCTGTTGTGGGAACAAGAGTAGTTATCCCAGCCACCCTTCGGGTACCCATCCTAAAGGTACTTCACGAGGGCCACCCGGGCATCGTAAGGATGAAGGCTCTGGCCCGCAGCTACGTGTGGTGGCCCGGCATGGATGCCCAAATCTCCAACTGGGTAAGCTCATGCCAACCTTGCCAAGAAACCAGGGCTGCCCCACCAGCAGCCACACCTACCAAGTGGGAAAGTGCTAGGGGTCCTTGGTCTCGCCTGCACATCGACCTGGCTGGACCAGTACATGGAAGGACCTTCTTGGTTGTAGTAGACTCTTATTCCAAATGGATAGACTTGGCCCTACTACCTTCAACATCCACTCAAGCAATTGTTAAGGCTCTGACCCGTTTCTTCGTCACCCATGGGCTCCCTGATATGCTGGTGTCTGACAATGGCCCCCAGTTTACGTCTTGCGAGTTTAGTATGTACGTTGCCAACTTGGGCATCAGACACATCCTTACAGCCCCTTTTCACCCAGCTAGCAACGGGATGGCTGAGAGGGCAGTCAGGTCAGCAAAAGAGGCACTTGCCAGGTTTGGCCAGGAAAACTGGCACTCCAAACTGTCCCGTTACCTCCTGAGCCAGCATACAACGCCTTGCACCACTACAAACAAATCCCCAGCAGAGCTCTTGATGGGGAGACACCTTAGGACCACCCTGGACAGGTTGCACCCCCACTACTGCCCTGACACCCCTATAGGATCTGACAGTTTGGTCAGGGACTTTGCCCTGCATGACCTGGTGTACACCAGAAATTATGCAGGGGACCCTCTGTGGGTACCTGGTCAAGTGGTGTCAGTCACAGGTCCTAGATCCTACAGAGTCCTCCTGGAAGATGGACGCCTGTGGCGTAGACACGTGGACCAGCTCAGAAGGCGATGGAGAAGCACAGCTGATACCAACCCAGCCCAATCTCCTAGCACCGAGGGCTCCCTGCCGGAACCGGTCTACCCAGACGGAAGCTCCCTGCAGGACCCGATCTACCCCATCGACCAAGAGAGTTCACTGGAGGACCCGGTCTACCAACAAGGGACCCCGAGCCAACAACCAAGCGAACCTGTCTGCCATCCGGACCAAGCGACTCACCAAGGTCAGCCCGAACAAGGGGGTTTACCTAATTTGCAGAGCGCCCCACCCGACCGAGCCCGCTCCTCAACAACCACCGAGACGCTTCCTGAGGGCGAGGACTTGACTCCAGCCAGCAGCTTGCCCGGACTACGTCGATCCTGCCGCCAGCGCAGACAACCAACCTACCTGAAGGACTATGCATGCTCCCGGCTGGGGGTAAGGAGTGTTATGTCCTTGGGACCGGTTGGAGTCCCCAACCAGGTCCGCTGTTTGAGCGGGAGCACCAGCCGCTCCCATTGGCTGACACCATTTGACAGCCGGCCATAAAAGGCGGCTGTCGAGCAGTGTCAGCCCCGTTGCCGCCAGCTAACCTGCCAAGTTAGAAGGCAGACACGGCAACCCTTTATTCTTGCAATAAAGCCTTGAACGTTCACTCTGGCTCAGCCTCGTTCCTCCGCCGCTCTACAACAAATTCAGAGAACCAGCAAATACCACCTCTGACCGGAGATTTTACAGTATCTTCCCCCTGCGACGCCCACCAAGCCACACCCACAGAACCAGTAGTAAAAAAATTTGAATCCCACCACTAGCCTTGTTGTTCAGTTTTTTAAACTGCTTTTCACATTCCTATGCCATTCATATTTCTTCTGTGACAGTGTATCTCCCTGCACCTTACATTTGTATTCCACTCTATTTGGCCACCTCCTTTTTTGAAAAAATACTTTCCTGATCAATTCTTTTTTTTTTCCTGATTGCTGCCTGTGTTCCCAACTATTTTCCTTCCCCAACTATTTTCCTGCAGCACTCTGGCAGCCGAAATGGAATGGGGGGGGGCGCAATCACCTCGTGCCCCATTTTGGACCTCGATGGCCTCCTCCACCACCTTGGCAGCATGGGGGGCATGGGGGGAATGGATGTGGATACCCCCACATCCTGTTTTGGCTAGTAGAACCATGGGCCAGTCCTTTGCAATTTCCAGACCAGCCCCACGGGCTGGATCCACCCTATGGGCATTGAGTTTATGTACAAAACATTTTTCTTGTCTCTACCAAAATAAATTATTGATTGAAATGTTTATAAATCAAATATTTCTTAAGTTTCTTGTGTGAATTTCCTGTTAGCAAATCATATCTTGTTTTTTGTTTTTCAAATAATGAAATATCTTTTAACATTTGCTCCATTTTTATTCCATGTTTTGCATTTAAAATCTATGTTTATGTTGTGGATTTAGTAAAGTCTATAGTTCTAACCCCCAATGTAGTAGTCTCTTCCTCATCGCTGCACTTGCAGATTAACATGCATCTCCTCTAATGCCTCCTTAAACCTTTCAATGAAGTTCCTTGCCTTTTGGATTCAGTTAAGTCAGAACCTGTTTTTTTAAATTTAAAATTACTCATTCCCTTCATTTAAACAAAGACCTCACTGACCATGACTTCTGACTTGCCAGCTTCTCCATTGACTTTGCAACAGGGAACATTGGAATTCTGTACATCTTAATGTTGCTGAAATCCAGAATACTGCTGTAAGGAATGTTAATGAAATTGTGGGATTTACTGAATGATTTAATCCATTGACCTTTCTTGAATTCTCTATTTAAATAGCTTTAGAAGAAAATTATAAATGTCAATGAATCATGATACTAGCTCATGAAACAACCCTTCTTTCCTTATTCCATTGGTTTTCCTCCCTCCTGTAGAATGTGGGTACTATAAAATGTGAAGTGACCTCCCCAATCATTTTAATTATAGCTGTCCCCACCAAAACCAAAGCACTATAGATATCAAATGCCCATGAATATATGGAAGGTGTGAATATTCAGGAATATGAAATATAAGCTTACCAGATAAACAACCAAATCAAAAACTGCATTTTTAGTAGCCTGCAGGGCAGTGGTGGGATTCAAATGTTTGTACTACTGGTTCTGTGGGCGTGGCTTGGTGGGCGTGGCAGGGGAAGGCTACTGTAAAATCTCCAGTCAGAGATGGTATTTGCAGGTTCTCTGAACTACTCAAAATTTCTGCTACTGGTTCTTCAGAACTGGTCAGAACATGCTGAATACCACCGCTGCTGTGGGGCCTCAGCTAGTACTAATGCTGTAAAGTTCCTGGAAGTGCTTTTGAAGGTTTGGAGGGAAATTAAATTAAATATGTATTTAAATCTGTTTGGATTCAACTATATCTAATAAAATGAAATTCAATGTAGAGAAAAGTAAAGTCTTACACATAGACAAGAAAAACCAAAAGTACACATATAGACTGGGTGAAATCAGTCTTAATAGCAGTTACTGTGAGAGAGGTCTTGGAGCCTTAGTGCAGTGGTCCCCAACCACCGGGCCCCGGACCGATACCGGTCCGTGGATTGTTTTGTACCGGGCCGCAAAGAATATTTGCTTGGGCGCCGCCATCTTGTTTCAGCATCCTGAGTTGCCTTAGCATGCTCGGTTAGTAGCAAGGGTTGGAAAAGGGGAGAGCTGTGCAAGGCTCCGTCTCCCTTTCCTGCCTGCACGTGGCGGGGGAGGAAAGAGAGAGCCGGGAGCAATTCAAGGCTAAAAAACTAATGGGGAGAACTGACGGCGGGCACTGGGGGCGGGGACTGTTGTTGCTGCCGCCGTGTGTGGGAGCGTGCATCTCAGGGACCTGAGCCGGGAGGCACGAGAACTGCAAGTAGGAGCGTTTGATGATTTTGAAGAACTCCTGGAACACAGTAGATTGGCATTTTGTAGGTCTCAGTGAAAGAGTGAGCTTTGTTTTGTCTCCTTTCCTCCCCTGGTAATGCGAGAGATACATTCTCTCTTCCCCCCCACCCCCAAATAACCACTGGCTGTGGCTGGGTTTGGCAGCGAAGTGCTAAAGCGAGTGAAGTGCCCCCAGGGACACCTTTCCTTGCCTGTCTCCAGGTGAGGCTGGAAGAGCCCGCCACCCAGCTTTTCCTCGGCTGCAGATCTGAGCCTCTCAATCCTCCACCCAGGATCTGAAAGGAGCTCCCACTTTCTCCCCCTCCCCTCCTCCAATTAATCACCAAGAGCGGCAGTCCTTCTGCAGGCAGATGCCTGCTGAGAAGCCCCTGGAGTGGCAGCCAAAGGGCGCTGCCCCCCCAAGGAGAGCAAAGCCCCCTTTCTCCCTCTGCTTCTCCCAACAGCATTTGCCCAGGCCCCTCAGCTCAGACACACACAAACACACACACACACACACACACACACACAACCTGCTCTTCTGTCTCTTTGGAAGATGCCAGGTGGGGGAGGCTTCCAGCCCAGAACATTTTATTTTGTTATCATTAAGCATTTATATTTTTGTTATAATTAAATAAGTAAGTGTGTGTGTGTGTGTGTGTGTGTGTGTAAAACATTAACATAAAAAATTATATTAAATATATTAGCTTTTTTAAAAAATTCATATTAGTGGTCTTCGGGATTTAAAAGTATGAATTTGGTGGTCCCTGAGAACCAAAAGGTTGGTGACCCCTGCCTTAGTGGATGACTACCTAAATATGAGCTAACAGTGTGCAGCAGCAGCCAAAAAAGCCAACACAATCCTAAATTGCATTAACAGAAGGATACAATCAAGATCAAGTGAGGCACTGATACCACTCTATAAAGTCTTAGTAAGGCCAGACCTAGAATACTGCATCCAGTTTTGGTCACCACACTATAAAAAGATGTTGAGGCTCTAGAAAGAGTGCAGAGAATAGCAACCAGGATGATTAGGGGACCGGAGACTAAAACATATGAAGAACAGGAACTGGGCATGGCTAGCCTAGTGAAGATAAGGACCAGGGGAGACATGATAACAGTGTTCCAGTATCTGAGGGGCTGCCACAGAGAGGAAGGGGTCAAGCTACTTTCCAAAGCACCTGTAGCCCAGACAAGGAATAATGGATGGAAACTGAACAAGGAAAAATTTAACCTGGAAATAAGGAAAAATTTTCTGGCAGTGGGAACAATCAACCTATGGAACAGCTTGCCTTCGAAAGTTGTGGGAGCTTCATCACTTGAGACTTTCAAGAAAAAATTGCACTACCATTTGTCAGAAATGGTATAAGGTCACCTGCTTGGGCAGGGGGTTGGACTTGATAACCTACAAAGTTAATCTCCAATCCAATTCTGTTAATCTGTAATCTGTACTTTTTTCTTATTTACAGAAAGTACAAAAAACTATAGCTTCTGGGGAAGCACTGGGAGGAAGTGACAGAAGAGAGGTCCAAGTCTTATATCTTGCAAATGGTTTAAACCCCAAACATGAAGTGCAAAATTTAAATAAAATATACATATATTTAAAAATCTCAATATTTTAATGAAAGAAAATGAATATCCACACATTTGCACATGTATAATTTTATAATATATAATTATTTTAAGTTGTTTATAAATTTTTAAGGTGTTTACAAACCATTTTAGTACTTCAAATAACAGATAATGTTGACAGAACTAAATAATTTTGGCAGAAATAAATATATTGCACTTTAAAATAAATGTTTTGGATGGATGTTGCTTTCTAATTTATGTACTTGACTCCTTTTTCATAAAACAGTTGCTATTACCTTCAATATACATATTGACACAGATCATTATATGGTGAATGTGCTCACACAATTAATTAAAACAATTTAACACAGCAATCAAGAGACTGATAGTATATTCTGCTAAGAGAGACCATCTCGAGTTTCCATACACAAAGTCTTTCCTCATATTTCTGGTGCTATAATAAGAAATTAGATGCTAATTTAAAATATGTCAGGGATAAAATACATCTATCCGTATTTTATGTATAAATTCCTTTAAAAGAAGTTATGAATAAACACATTTATTGATTTAAGTTATTGCTTAGTATAAAAAAGCCAAACCCTGACAATTTTAACCAAACCTGAAAATCATTTTATTACTATCAAAATACATATATTCCCCCTTAATGGAAAATATCAAAATTATATTTTTTGCTACAAATGAATAACAAAAATGAAAGAATCTGATTTCACTATAAAAGTAACTGCAATAATTTAAACAAAACTGTTTTTAAATGTATTAATCTTAATTTAATATTTTCAGGATCTATATTGATCCTGGTTTCTAACTAGGATTAATTTGGGGAAATATTCAGTTTACAGAGTGTGAGGAAAACACATAGATCATTATGTAACAAAAAGGAAGTTTATCTCTATATTCCAAAACTGCAAAATTGCCTAAAATGAATTTGAATGATATTTAATTTTTATCTAGGCTAAATTAGTATAAATTAAGTACAATACAGCTACTTAACTTTGTAGAGATTCATCAATATGGCATTCTATTGTCTTCCATCATTGAATTCCTATTACCATTTCCACAGATTTCCAAACAGCTCAAACACAGCAATGTTCAATCCATAGCAAAACCATTTAATTCACCATCTTTTATAGCAGTCAGAAAGCAACAATGGAATAGTTGGGCAAAAACTTTGTAAGAATGGAACCAACCTACAAGATGCTGATTTTAATCTGTCAAAACTCAAACCTTTTAAAAAATATTCATTCTGCCAAAGATAAGGAGGAAAGCATTTTTAAAAATATGAATAATGTAATTAGAATTGAAACTTATTCCGAAGCCAGTAACTCCTAATGGACAAGATAGGTAGAAGTCATAAGGTACGTAATACATCACGGAAGAGATAGAGAAAAATGTTGGACCACTTTTGTTATTTTGAAGGAATTTAATTAAATAGAGAAAACTTAAATCTAACATAATGTATCTATATTTCAATTTTTGTCACCAGACAATTATGCTGGCATGAATTAGTGTTTTGCATGTGAATTTCAGAGACATTATATTTGCACTCTCAAAATGCAGCTTGGAAGTATGGGTTGCCTATTCTTCCTATATTAAAGATTCAAGGAAAAAACGATAGAAGTATGAGTCAGGAATTCCATTCCTATCAGTTTGAGTTCCCACACAAACTCTGCATTTTGGGCTAGAAGAATGGAGGGAAAAAATGGACCATCAAACACCTGATGGGAAGAAAGCTTTCATTTAAGAGACTGTTGGCCTTTGATACTCTTCAATTTAAAACATTAAAATTCTGATGAAAAGAAAACCTAAAACAATGATCTCAACTTCCTCCTTTATATAAAACCATTGTCTCGAAATATCTAGCAGTGAGAAAGAGACATACTATTCTATTAAATTGACAATAATGGGTCTAATTGGGGATCCTCTTTTGTGAGTATTAATCTTTGTTCTTCAATTTGGTAGTGCTCTTTCATTCTTACCTTAATAATCTTAATTTTAAACAGATCCAGAATTGCAGTTGGATACTAACACTCTTTTTTCAGAATACAATATCAAAATGAGCAGGTGACTTCTCATTTAAAATTAGAGCTGGACTCAAAGGATGCTTCAAAATTTATTTCAAAATTTGTGGGCAAGGAAATTGGGTGGACAATTTTTTCAGCAGAAGGAGAAATGTTTGAACCACTTTCTCCAATCATTATCATCCCTAAGATATAGATTTGTCAAATCTCAAACTTGTTGGGTTGGATAGCTGACACCAAAAGAGAACAAACATGCCCTCTGATTTTCCTTATCACTTCTACAGGATTATAATTTGTCTGTTGATGGTAAGTCACAGCCAAAATCAAAGAAAGGAAACAAGAATATAAAATAAAGTTCATCCCAAAATGAAGGGAAAACCTCTTTCAGAACACTTGAAGTTTGGGGCTGTTTGCTATGTGTTGCTTCCAGATAATAGGCAATGACATCAGATGTAGGCTGATGAAACAGAAGAGCCCCCATGTATAATAGGCCTCAGGAGCACTACTGTTGCAAAAGTCCAATGGAAGAAATTCTTCCTGATGGTTTTCTTTATGCTTTAATTAAAGACTGAGAAGTGAGAAAGACTGCAGACCATCAAAAAAATGATACAGTATGAAGTCAAGCTATTTATACATTTTCTATTTAATGGTTAATAACTAAGATCAATTCCATACTGCAACCCATTGTATCCCATTGTACCCCTTGTATCTCATTGATTGCAATGAATTGACAATGTTCACTCTGGAGTATGATCACCACAAACAGCTGATTATTTGTTCCCCTGCTTTCCATCAATGAAGGGACAGCAAGTTTGCAGAGATTGGGCTATGAATGTCTGCTTTTTATCCCCTCTTTACTAATCTTTGTGCTATTATTTTCCTCTCCTTATATTTATACACATGAATGTCTTCATTTCCACTTCCCACATCATCTCTTGTTTGATATAGAATTTTCTCTTTTTTCCCTTTTCCCCTGTGTTATTTTAGTCTGATATTACAATAATCAAAGCAATAGGAACAAGATTTTCTTTTGTTCATACATTCCTCTGTAGGTCAATGGAAACTTTGCAGTAAGGAAGAACTAATTGTTCATTTTACAAAAAAAACCCCACCTTACATTGCAACTTTAAGATGTTAAAAAATAAGCAAAGGATTGCAAAGCAAGGAGTATAGAAATAAAAAAGGCACCTACCAAAAGAGGGATGAATGGAACATGACTATTTAAGATTCTGAATGGTTCATTGCTTTATCAGCCCATTATTGGATCAACTGCAAGATTATTTTTTAAAAAGTAGAGAACATAACAGCCCAGCAGAAAATGCTCAGGTGACTAATAATAGGATATTTAGTGATGTTAAGGAAGAGGGGACATGCCGGGCACTGCACCCAATTGAAGTTGGGTCTGCTATTAGAATGGAATGAAACTTTGAAGACCATCCTTCTGAAGAGCTTAAGTCAAATAAAAAACCAGTAGTTGAATCAAAGCTGGAATTTTTTGGTACAGAGTATATTTGTAATGGGTTAGGAAGTACTACCTATTCCTGCACTCAAAATGCAATGATTGCTATACTGGTGATGACAAGGGCAGTTCTGCTCTACAAGAACTGCCCATGAGAGTTTCAGTGTATTTTTATTCTTTGAAAGAAACTTCAGGGAGTTCATTGAACTGAATGAGTGCAGTATGGGTAAGAAAAAGTCAGAAGCTAATGGAAGATTGATCTGGTCTACACCAGTTAAAATATTCAGTTAGAAGTCTTGCTTCTGGATTTGCCTGTCCTGTTTTACAATCTCTTTGCACTGCTATAATTTTCTGATAAAAATTTAACTGTATGTAATCTTTCAATTTGCTAGATAACTGAAAAGATTCACGGTAAAATACAAAGTTATTTTGTTTTAGCGTTGTCACTGTAGTATATTAGGTGTCTGGAGCACTTACTGGGCATAATCCACTGGAGAAAAAATATGTACAAATCTTTCAATTCTAAAAAGATTAATACATGCATGCATGCTCTACTTTCACAAAAGTGTGTGCTGCACTTGCACAACTTTTATTCACTGCACTCAATGAAATTGAAAGAGAAGGAATTCCAGTGGTTGGTTGCCTCCATCTAATTAGGGATTTATATTTTAAGAAATTAAAAGGAAGGGAGAGGATAATGTTGAATAACATTTCCTTCTGTTTCTTCTAGAGAGAACTGCAATGGCTAAATATATTCATTCACCCCCAATGAAATCACTACAACAACATTGCCTCCTTTGCCTTTGTTGAGAAGGAATCTAGAAACAGCACTGCTATATACTATTGCATGAACGCAGTCTTTTATCTAGTGGTTATGATGCACCTTCACAGAATCTGGCAATTAATTGGAAATCTTGCTACATTCAGAATCCATTTGGCAACATTAGTTTTAGATTTCCCAGCCACTCTAATTAGCATATTTTTCATGTAACTTTGATTCCTTTATCATGTCTCATGCAAGCTAGTTTTCCTCTTCAATTCTTACAGTGTTTCTTCTCAGATCTTTGCAATATGTCCATCAGTGTTTCTATGCCTAACCTTGCCTCTCCTTGGCTTTGGGTCAGTCATACAAAAGGTGTCATCACTGAAGAATGGCGTAGCCCCTGAATTGCTGCATAAGGCCCTTGCTGAAAATAATGGTGATATCTGGGCATATGGAAAGATGGGAATGTGGGGCCACTTCCTTGCATTGAGCTAGCAATGGCAGAAGGTGTCAAAGGCATTCCCAGACGGCTAAATGGAGGCAGTGATCCTTGAATTGGATGAGGAATTGGAGTGGCTATTGAGGCACTGCTGGAACCAAGAGTAGTCAAGGCCTGTGGATGTTGAAATCCAGGAAAATTTGAAGAGGATGAGACCCAGGAACTGAGGGACAAATTATCAGATGTAAAAGCTGATCCTGCAAACAAGGAGAAGCAATATAGATCTTTAGGGAATTAAGAGAAGTTGTATGATGTTTATAACACAACTACTATAGCAACTCTGAGTAAGCTTTGAGAGCAAAAGAAAAACATTGCCAGATGCCAACATACAGAGCTGTTCCTGAAATAGCCACTGCATATCAGAAAGATCACAGAAGTTAACTGCTGTATAATAGCATGATTAGTAATCCCAGGAGATTAATCCACAGGTCTATTCTTAACTACATAATCAAAGCCAGTACAACTAATCTAAATAACATTCATTTGAACAGGTACCAAAGAATCTGTTTAATATTATCAATAGCCACATTTAAAAGTGTTTGGAAATATAAATTATCTGATTGGGATGGGGGTGAGTGTCATTTGAGAATTCTAGGTACTATTGTGTCCTTGTGTACCCTTATATAACAGCACCCAAAGATTTATGTACAATGCATACATCCCAACAGAGTATGTATAGAAAACAGACAATATCAGACCCATGCTGCTATGTTAGAAGAGGCTGTAATCATGAACGATGCATAAACATTACATTTTAGAACCCATATTGCCCCCAGCAATTCTGGAAACATATAAGTCACTTTTCTCAGAATGTTTTCAGGCATAACAGAAAATAAGGCTTGATTGTGCTGGGGAATCAGATTTATATTTAGGAATGCATATGGAAATCAAAAAAGGAAACCAAATAGACTTGTGGATAAGTTCAGACAAAGAGATCTGTGTTTCCTCTGTATGTAGAAATCAAATATATTTTCACAGATCTCCATCCTTTTCTGCAATCTTCAATGAAGTTAGCACATGTTCTGGCTTTCTAATAACTATTTTGGGCTTGCTTACCAAACAAATATGTTGACTAACAATATAATGGATTAACTAAAAACAAATTAAGAGGAAGAAAAGGAAGGAAGGGTTAAAAAGGCAATTAACATTCACAACACATTGTTAAATATAATCAATATTGCAATAGGCAGTTACCAAGGGAAAAAATAATCAGCTATTCTACAAGCTACTTCAGAAAAGTTAAGCACCTCAAACATTGTTGCTGATTCATAGAGAGAAAAATGGACAGAAATTTATTTAATCATCCATGAAAACCTTTTAAAAAGATAAATTATTAACCAGCCACAAGATTCTCTGCAAAATCAGAGATAACAGATTCTCCTAGAACAGGGGTGTAAAACTCAAGGCCCGGGGCTGGATCTGGCCCATGGAGTGCTTAGATCTGGCCCACAGGGCCGTCCTGGAAATAGCAAAGGACTCATCTTCATCTTCTAAATTGTGCCATCTGCCTATATGAGGATTGCTATGCATTATTTGATAGCTTATAAGTATAATGTTTGACTCTGTCTAAATAGTAGACTATTGAATTGATATAAAAATTAGATAATGGTAGGACATGAATGCAAATAAATGACTAAGTTACATTACATTCAAAGAGATGCAACATTGCTGAAGGTGGGGTGAAGGTTTCTAAACCTTCACCCCAACCTCTATTTTCCAAATGCAGTTTCTTCACATTCTGACTTATCCTATGAGTCCCATAGACAGCCCTTCTTTGAGGAGTACTTCAGGCTTACTTCCAGAGGTAGTATTCAGCAGGTTCTGACCAGTTCTGGAGAACCAGTAGTGGAAATTTTGAGTAGTTCGGAGAACCGGCAAATACCACTTCTGACTGGAGATTTTACAGTATCCTTCCCCTGCCACGCCCACAGAACTGGTGGTAAAAAATGTGAATCCCACCACTGCTTACTTCCTCTTACCTCGGCTTTGTGTTGTTTGGTTATCATCTCCCAGAATTTCATCTTCTCCTCCATAGGTTCTGATGGGGGATCGAGCATAGGAATGCTTTTGTATAAGACTCTCTACACTTTCTCTGTAAAAAACAAAACAGCACGCTATATACTGGTACAAACATTGCAGTTACCAGTTACTGCTCAAATAGTCATGTTATTGGAATACTGTATGTATGTAATTACCATGATAATAAAATTAAAGAATGTTATTCCATACTCCTATTAAGGGCACTTTTAAAATACCTTTCTGAATTTACTGTTTTGTAATTTCATATTACACCAATCCATACTAAAATGTTCATAATGACTATTCTTCTGATCTAGGAAAACAATGCATGTGATCAGTGTCTCAAAGCAAAGATCATATTTTGCTGAAATCTGTGCCTCTGCTAGTCAAAAGTTTTCTTTTAACTATGTTAAGAGAAATATCCTTCTGGGTTCGGTTCCAAGTGGGGAAAAAGACACTGGAAACATGGAGGCTGTTTGGAAGGTTTAAAATCAAGACCACATGGCTTGGAACTCCAGAATGAAAAGGAAGACATCAAAAAAGGGTGCTGAGAGTGCCTGGGTTTTATACCCTCTGTTGGGATTTGAATTGGAGCTTGTATTCTAATCGATTGTCAGACTCCCATGCAGGAGCAACTCTTAGGCTGTCCTAAGTTCCAGGCTTGATTGAGCCTTGCTGAGACCATGCCCTTAAAAGGGCTTTTGGCAATTGCTATAGCTTTACCTGCAGATCCTTGTTATGTAAAGTATTCTGGCCTAGGCCTTAATGGCCCACCCATTAACAAAGGTGGGGGTGAGTTTCTACTTCTGAAGTGAGTTTCTACTCTTTTTAGAGGAAATTTTCTGCCTTTTTAATATTTCCTAGGCTATATCAATATCTAGGAGAGGGGTGGGTGCTAACTTCCTACAACTATTTTTTAAAATATTAGTCATTGTGGTTGCAAAACAAAAATATGTGCATTGGGAAACTAATATCAGTCTTTTGGCTGGAACTAACAGTCTTGGGGTGGCACAGTGCTGAATTGAAAGAAGAAGGATCAACATATAACTAACTTCCAAGAAATCTTTTCCATTCATGTTCTTCTAATGCCCAGCCATTACAATTTAATAGCTGTGGTAATGGTCATGAAACATAGTTTGAAATCTGAAATTCAAATCTAACTATTGCCATAAACTCATTAATCAGCCAGTGGCAATTCTTCTTTGTCTCTGTCTCTATATATCTATCTCTCATTCTCTTTACCTCAGTCATTATATCTATTTAATACAGGATTATAATGATGACATACAGTATCCTCTGATTTATTATGTGAAACTCTCTGAATACCTGACAGTTCTAGTACAACTACAAAATATTATTGTTTTATTTCTTTGTTTTGTCTGCTTTGTTGAGATGAGATCATCAACTATACTATTGGTTCATTATTTATTATATGATTTTATATTGAGTATTCATTAATTAAAAAGCTTTTTTAAAAAAATTATTATTTGAAGTCTTTATTAAAACATGCCGGTGCTTTATTTAAGCTAAATTTGTTTACCAGTGATTGCATGCTCTCTTTGTATGCCATATGCTAAATAAATAAAAAAACACAAATCTAATAGCTCAGAAAACAGCATCATATAAATCAATAACTTAATGTTCCAGGTTATGCATTAAGTTCACCTTAACATGTGATACTAAATCCTCCTGACAGAGCTACCAGATCTCTGCTATATAAAACCAGACAATTACTAGATGACAGCAAGAAATATTATATGAAGATTTACATTATCAAATACTTTGAAAAGTTCATATCTAAACTTTCATCAGGGATTTGCAGCAAAAAGTTATCTAAGACATTATTAGTATCAACTTATGATGGGGAGGAATAGTAAAGGGATTTTACTGTTTAATTAATTGATTTATAAAACACATTTCAAGGGCCAACTGACTCCAAAATAAATATATACATCTAAAATGTATATACAGATATGCATCTAAAAGGACCATACTCACCTACAGGAACAATGAAAATCATCTTTCCCATCTATGACTAATCTAAAAGGCTCAGAAATTATCCTGATTCAGCACCTGGGAGGAACACCAGGTTTTTAAGGCTCATATATGGCAGGCAGAGTTAGAAAAGTTTAAACCTCCACAGAGGTGATGTTCTAAAGTGCTGTGGTAGAGAAGGCACACTTCCAAGACCTCAGTAGGTGATGTGTTTAATTGATGAGATCCATAATATAACAATTTTGTCAGATTGTATAAACTGGACAAAAACCAATTACAGGGACAAGGACAATTACAGATGCAACTAGACTGTATGCCCTCAAAGGTTTTATAAGTGATAAACAGCACTTTGAATTTGTTTCTGGAAACCTCATGAAAATCACAGCAGCATGTAGAGCAGGAGGCTATTACAGAAGCATAAGGAGATCAGCTCATAATTACATGTGCCACAGTTTCTGGTTCTTGGTACTATTTGTTTATTTGACTTGGATAACTGCAAGTTGAACTGGACCTGAAAGTATTGTATTTTGCTTTGCCTTAGATACAAAAACTCTCATAATTTAGTTGTAACTAAGTATACAAATACTTGCATAATACTGCTGTCTTGTGGCTTAAGGCAAGCAATAAGATGCATATTTACTTAAGAGTAAGAATTACTATGTGAGGAAGAACCTAGTTCAGATAAATATGAGAGAGTTACAGGAGCCCTATTTGTAAATTAATCATCAGGTGAGTTTTTGCTGAACTGTAGTGCCTCTCATCTTTGCATTTGCAGGCTGTTGAAATTTGAGCTGCAGTAACAGCTAAAATATCACAGACTTCTGTCCATTTTGAAGTAGACTGAAATGTGCTTCCTGTTATTTGGAAATACATTTATTTGAAATCTGATTATTTTCATTTAAACCCCAGCAGCAATAATAAACATTTCAATCTCAAGCCACTAAAATATGAAATCTGCAGCCCAGGTCTTTAACAGTTTTAAAAAGGCAACTCAAAGGAAAATAAATGCCATGGAAAATAAATTAATTTTGAAGCACTTCTTTCAAGGATTGGCTTCAATAGTCAATGCCTTGAAGAAAGACAATTTGCAGTAAAGACTTTCACCCCTTTATAGTCCACATCTTGATGCCTTTAGTCATTCAAAAGAATAAACATCAAGTATAAATATATTAAAAAATAAATCTAATTCTAAATAACCAAAACATTTACCTGGAGTTTGAGGACAGTATCTAAGCTACCAGAGTAGGGAATGCAAAAATCGGGATAGCCATTAGATAGTAGCAAAGACAGAAAACTAGCTGAAAACTTTTCAATCCTAAATCAAATTGCTATGGTTTCTACACTTCCTGCAATGTTAAAACTCTCATAAATTTAAATGTTCCTTGACTTCAGATAAGTACAGTATAATATAAACATACTGCTTTTTTTCAGATTATTTTTTTTATTTTTAATATACAATAAATCCATTCCATTTGAATCGTGTGTCAATTAGGTACATATTTCATGTGCTTAACAATTACTAATAATATTATTCTTAACAATATAACCATATAATAATAATAATAATAATCACATTTCCATATATGTAAGTAATATTCAGTATATCTATTACACTAGTTTCTCTTATTGCTTTATAATTATGTCTGATCCCTTTTAATTAATTTTATTTTCTAGCCATTTATAAAACAAGTCCATTATCATGTAATATTCAGATTCTTCTTTTTCTTTAATTTCTAATGTTAATCTATTCATTTCTGCACATTCAAATATTTTTTCAATTATTTTTCCTTCTATCAGTATCTATCTTATCACTTTTCCAATTTTGAGCAAATACAATTCTTGCTGCTCTTAATGCGTTTATAATTAAGTATGTTTTTTCTTTACTATAACCTTCAGGTGCCATTCCTAATAAAAATATTTCAGGCTTCAAATCTATATCTTGTTTAACCATTTTTTCCAACCATGTGTCCAATATCTTTTAGCTTCTATACAAGTCCACCACATATAGAAATATGTTCCTGATATTTGATGACATTTCCAACATTTAGTTGATTATTTTTGAACATTTTTGCTAATTTTGCTGATGCTAAGTGCCATCTGTATAACATCTTATACAAATTTTCTTTATATGCTGTCGATATTGTCAATTTATAATTTCTGTCCCATAACTTCTGCCATCTAATTCTATAGCATATCCAAAATATTTGCCCATGCTATCATTGTTTCTTTAACTTGTTCATCTTCCAACTTAACATCTAATAAATAACAATATAATCTTTTAATCAATTTGTCCTCTGTACCTGTTAATATTTTATCCAATTGTCAACTCTTTATTAATCCCTTCATCTTTAATGTTTTTTCATACCTTGCTTGTTATCTGTGTATATTAATACCATTGCATCTCTAATCCTTCTTCATTCAATTCTTGTTTTGACTTGAGCTCCCCCTTTACATTTGAAATATCTTTATATCTAGTAACACTTCCCATTTTACAAACATTTGGATATACAAGTGCTTCCATTGTTGATAACCAGACTGGTATTTTCATATAATGCTGTCCCCTAGTTTTTTTCCATATACGTAACAATGCATCTCTGACCATATGCCTTTGAAATACCTATGTGTTTTACCTCTCCTGTGCCACAAAAACACATGCCAACCCATTTGTAAATCATGCCCTTCCAATGTTAATAACCTTTTATTCCTCAGCAATATCCCTTCTTTCATCCATATTAAGGCCATGGCCTGATAGTATATCTCCCAATTAGGTAATCCAAATTTTTCTCTGATTCTAGGATCCTGTAACATTTTAACATTAATCCATGCTTTCTTCCCTTGCCATATATATTTCAACACCATTTTATTAACATCTTCAAAGTATTTTTTCTCTAACTTTATCAGAATTGTTTGAAATGGATATAGCATTTTAGGCAATATGTTCATCTTAATCGCCGCAGTTCTTCCTGTTAATGAAAACTACATATTGCCCAATTTTTCTCTTTTCTCTTTATCTGCTGTTTCAGTTTATAACAATTATCTTTTAATTGTTCCACATCTCACTTTCAACTGTATTCCTAATATTTAACTTTTTTTTACAATCTGAGTATCTTTTCTTGTTGAACAAACAAATCAAGGGTACTCTGACCTCTAGGACTGGAGGTCACAGAAGCTGAAGATGGTGCAGATGTCACTGTTTTTCTCATCTTGGAATATTTATCTAATTATCTCTTATCAATCTGTAATCCACAAGATCTTTCCCCAAACAAAAATAATTTTCTTCAGGTTCTTCTATTCCTTAATCTATTATGTTGTAACCCAATGAGAAGGTAGAGGAAAGAAAAAGAACATCACCAAAAGAGCTCAGTGAAAATGAGGGAGCCTCAGGAATGGGTAAAACAAGCATAAATAGAAGATAAAGTTAAGTCCAAAAATTAATTCCAGCAATAATATTAAAAAGGGAGACAGAAAGTAATACAATCCAATTTAAGAACGCCAATATCCATAGAAGAAGCGGGGGAGATGAAAAAGAAAAAGGAAATTTGAAAAGATTAAAAAATAAAAGATACGGAATGGGAAAGAAAATATGAAATGGAAAAAGAGAAAAAAAGAAAAAAATCTTTAATAATATCCACTAGGAAGGAAGGAATCCAACTGTAAATCCTTTATGTCATCACCTCTCAATGTACAGCCTCGCTATTTCTCCTTACTATCTTTCTTCCACATTGCAATTTGCTACTCTGTCCAAACAGCTTAGATAGAGTGGGAGGTGGGGACGAATACAATGAAAAAATAAGCAGTTCAGTGAAAGGAGTTCTGGTTTCTATTTCTTTGTGTCTTCTTTGTTTCTTTTAGTGTCCAAGAATTGCACTGTTTTCAATGTAAGTTCTCAGTGCAATCCTCTATTCTAGTAATTGTATATTTGGTCTTCTCTCCTCAAGATCGTTCTAATCCATCCCCTTAATTTTCAATTCCCCAGCAGTAGGTGGCACTGTTGCACTGCTTTAACTTTAAGCTTTAGAATTGTCTATGAGTCTTTTAACAGTTAAAAAAAAAAAGTAAATGTAACAGAGAAAAGGGGAAAGTAATAGTTCAAAAGTAAATATAGCCCAATTTCTTTTCTTGGTCACCTTAGTTCATTAGGTTCAGTTAATCCAGCCAATTTCAAAGATAATTATAAAGAGTTCTTATTCTTTGTTCATTAATTAATAGCTTCCTCTTTCTATTTTACGCTTGGAAACAGCTTTCCCTGCCACTTTCTTCCAGGGGTGGGACTTAATACCACTCACCTTTTAGTTCTGGCTTTCTCTTCACCCTTTTCTTTTCAGGGGGCTCTTTCTTTGTTATTCAAAAAGTTTAAAAGTTCTCACCTAATTCAATCGCTCTTTCCTTCTTTCCACCGGAGACTGCCACAGCTTTGTAGCAGCTGGGTGACTGCTTTCCTTTCAAGTTGGCTAGACAGGATATCTCTCAATATGACAGGGATATTGCAGTATTCCTGGGATCAGCAGAGTGTCCTCTCCTTGATCATCATCTCTCCAAGACGATTTAGGTCCAAAGGACCACCGGCTTTCAAGATATCAAGGTCCACCCTAGGAGCCTCTAAAGATTCATGTTGCCTTGGCCATGCCAGTTCCTCCCATCAAAACATACTGCTTAAGGTGACTTTTCTTTCACCAAATAATTCATGTTACCAAACAGGTTCCAATGGGCAAAAGCATTTCTGAAACTATTAATAACTGAGAGTCAAGGAAATAAATCCAACAGAAATCTTCTCTTAAGGCCGGGAGGAAAATGGTACTTATAATGACAAGTTTTAAGAATCAGGAAGAAGCAACTCATTATTTAATGAATTGATCTGTTTATGAACAAAACTATTTTAGCTAGCAAGATTCCCCAAAGATAATCTGAGCTGATGCACAATGATTTATTTGTGCCATCCTGGATACTCCAGTTAATCAATGCTATTTAAACCTGGTATTCAGCAGATATTGCTCATGCCCATTGATAGCTCAGTATGGTGCAAAATAGAGTATTCAGTATTGTGTTCAGCATAAAAAAAGAGGTACAATATATTATTACAATGATATCCGCCTTCTCTGTTCCTAATTAAAGCACAACATTATTTTGTCCTTGCAATATTGTTAATATTTTATGTGCAGTCTCTGTAGAAAAAATGTGAATAAAGAATGGAGGGAGAATCTTATTGAAGTAATTTATTTGTACAGACTAGAATTATACAGAAAGGCAATGGCAGTTGCTACTCAGAGGATACTATAATTGAATTATTGCCTTTTTAAGTGATTAAAGACAGTGACTATATTGGAGTTATCTCCAGAAGATCTTACTGTAGAAAGAAAAAAAAGAAAAACTGCATTGGTTACATCATGGGTATGAATTATTGTTTCTATTGTGTCTAGTAAAAGGAGACAAGCAAAAGAAACAAGAAGAAGCTTTAAAAATGAGTTATAAAACTTATGTTGGCCAAGAATTTTAGCAGTTTATGGTCCTCACTTCAGATACATTGGCTGCTTTCATGCAATATTCTCAACATAGTTATTACATTTTCCACCAACTAAGCAACTGAATTTGATTCATATCCTCTTCCAACCCATGAAACACTAAACAAAGCATATTGAGCAATTGCTGCTGCTAAGACTTTGCATCACTTAATTATACATGTCATGTGAACATTATCCCTGTCACTACGTCAAATAACCAGCGATCATAGAATCATACTATGTATTTTATCAACAATTTATAACCCACCTCCTTGAGTAAGATAGTCTGAGCAATGAATAAGCTTTGGGACAGTAGAATAAAAACATGAATATACATGCATAAAGAATTAATATACATTATATGTTATGTCTCCCCTTTAATTGCAGGAGGGCAAAACGAAACAAGCAGTTCACAAACCAAAAAACAAACTCTCCCATAAAGGACTGTAGAAGGGTTTTCAGTCCTTAGCAATAAATCCAAACTCTTTCTGGCAAACCTGACGTGGCTATAAATTCCAAAGCCTCAAAGAGTTCTCTCCATGTGTTCCCTCCTATAAATCACTTTGCTTCTGGCAAAGCTCACCAGCCAAGCCATTTCCTTTTATCCTCTATGAGGGCGTGTTAATCTCCTTAATTAGTCACTGGCTCGACGCCTCCTTCCTAATTGAGATTGACGCCTCATCTTACGTCTGTTTCTCACATCTAGCCAGGTTCTTTCCAAAGACTCCTCCCCACTAGAAAACTCTCGCAAGTGTTCCTGATTAGCTATTCCCGGCTGTTGCTCAGCCAGAGGAGAAGAATCAGAGGAGGTTGAAGGTCCTGACAGCTCTATTAAATCAGGTTCATCTCTCCTAGTTAAATCCATTTCCTCATCCTGACTGCAATCCAAATCGCTCAACAGAGCCGGCTCATAATTTACTGCCATTTCCTCTTCGCTTGAGCTCACATCTGCCAACGGAACAGATTCCAACTCCGGAGTAACAACAATTATATATTTGTAGAAATATAAACACTTTGCTTTAAACATACTATTTGAACAATATATTTAAATACAATACCTCAACTTTACATACAATGCCCAACTTTAATATCAATTATTTGTAAATGGGAACCAAATCCGTCCAATCTCTGTTGTCTCCTCCAAATATTTAATGATGAAATTATCAAAGATTATCAATGCCACCAGTTTTCACGAAACAAAGTTTCTTTGGTTATATATCTAAATAGGACTTAAAATACACAATCCCAAAGCTGCTTTTCATCTGGACTTTCTTTGTTTTTTCCTTGAAAGATTTTGCTTCTCATCCAAAAAGTTTCTTCAGTTCTGACATCAGAGATGCTTTTGAAAAGCAACTTCAGGACAAACATGGCCTGGATGATTGAGAATTTCCATAGTAATACTGACCAAATGTTTTTCTACCTGCTATATGTCTTTTCACACTAATTTGAATATTTTGAACATAATTTTCCATCTTGAAAAACTATTTCAACTATGAGGGTTCTGAACTACAAATATTCTCCTTTATGTTTCAACTATGTGTCTGTTATTTAAATATCTGTAAGTCCTTCCATTTGGTAAACTATTTATTTGAAAGATAAGGCATATCAGTTTAATGTAATTTTTAAATATACCATATTCAGTAATAAAGAGGAAGGTTTCTGGGGATATTGAAGAGCACTTTCTTTCTTTTTCTTTTATCATTATTTGAAGTAGTCCATAATTAAGCCCTGATATTGACAATATGGCTCAAAGGTTCCAAAGTGGAGCCTTACTTTAAATTAAAATCTTAATGAGACTGTAAATTTGAAATGAGACAGTTGAAATTGTTAAAACTATATTCAATTAAGCTAGAAAAGTGCAATGTCTGTCATCATGTCATAAAAAGATGTGTTTTCTTCTCAGATTTGTTGTAAGGAAGCCCAGCCTGTATTGCTGCAGATGGAAGCTGTTTTCAATCAGTTACAAGGAGCAATCCAATTACTAGATGGTTTAGTGCAGTAACTGACTCCAGTCTAATTTAATTTCTTTGGGTCTCTAAAGATCAATTGATCTGATTTGCTTCCCTCCCTAAAGGCTAGTTAGGGGGAAAAAGCAGACTTAAATATCTGGAAATTAAATATGAAACTTTGTCCCACATTCACACTATTTAGGTCAACCCATAGTCTCAGTCTGATGATTAAGAGTTCCAGGAAACAAGCTAATGTCCCCCCCAAATGATAATATAAAAGGGTGTTTGCCTTAGGAAACCTATTCATAAAATGGGTTTTATTTTTTTTATGATAAAGGCAACTTCAAGGCAACTTCTACTTTTCAAGGTGAAGATCTGCTAACAAGCCTTGCCAAGTCATATAAATGAAATTGATGATATTGCTTGTTTTAAAAAAACAGAATTTGAGACCGTATTAACTCTGCAAGTTGTCCTCAAGATCCATCATTCAAGGAATGTATTGAAATTGTTATCCATTGCTTTTGCTGCATATAATGTATGCAAAGAAAAGACATTACCTACTGTGTCCTATTTGTTAGTTTTATGGATTGTTTTTCAGTAAAATCTAAGCTGAATTTTAGGGAGATTGAAGTATTAAATAATCAATACCTGAGTGTTTTGAAGCCAATAGCATTTTTATTTATAGCTTTAGCTTATATAAACCATTTGACATTTTCAGTGAAAAATTAACTTTATAAGATTTCTTCCTTTTATGTATCTACTGTACATATATTAGTGGCAAGCAGTATGTTAAATTCTGTGACTTAGTCTTGGACTGCAAATAAATAAATTAAATAAACTATGTTATATTTATTTCAAAGTAGTTACTGGGAATTTATTTAGTTGTAGTCTGCATTTTAAAAAAATCTTATGCTACTGCTGCTTCTAAAATTATATACTCATTGAAAATTTTGGAAAAAATAGCAGAGACTTCTTAGCTACTAGTTTATCTTCATTAGAAGCTGAAGGAGATAGATTAAATCAGTTCTATTTATATAGTTACTGAAATAAAGATTTTGGCTATTCTATTTCTGTAAAGCAGTGACAAGTGTTCGAAAGAATCTGAAACTACTATCTGATAATCCAAAAATGTGGTTAATGAAAATATTATATATTAAATATATTATAGATTTTAAAGAATGCTCATATACAATTCTATGATACCTTGGGATGCAACTGAGAACATTACCTTATAAGATTTGGGTTTGTCATGCTTTAGTCTAAAATCTATACAATAAAAAGGACAACCACTCTACTTAACTAATTTTGGAATCAATTAAGACATCAAAAATTATGAACTGTTTATGAATGTGCAGAAAGATTCAACAATATTTTTAAAAAGTTTATCTAAACAAATTCAAAGCTGCTATGTGAATTCACCCCTTTTATTCTTAAAGAAAGCTATAGTATTCTCTTTCTGGAAGTTCAATAGCTTAGTATTTTGGGATAAGTACTATGCATATAAAGCATCTTCCAATGCCTCTAGTTTGTTACCCAAAAAAGTTTTACATGAGTACAACACATAAGCAGAAGCCTCTCCCAGCTCTTGAAGTGTCTAGAAAACATAAAATAAACAGACTTGTTCACTTCTTACATCAGTCAGGAAAACTGTTTTCTCAATCACACCAAACACTTAGTTGAATCAAAGCCAAGCAATCTTACATAGTACCACAAATTGGCAGTCATGTCACCTGAAATGATTAGCTTGCTCTCACTTGTCCTTTATTCACACACACAGATAAACTGATTACATTAAAAATAGTTAAGATGCATCAGTGAACATATTCTTATTGCTTTGATATAACCATGGAGGACCCCATTACAGAGAACACATACTGTCTTAGAAGCAATTTTCTATCACAACTTATTAATCACGTGCATGATGTGTCACTTCTGTGAAAATGTTTCCTGACAAAACTTGGAAGGTTTATACTTACAACCAAGGCCATAAATGATACATGGGGACAATTTAGAATTCCCTTTAGAATCTATCTATATATACAACAGATCCTCATTACCTCTCAATATCTGTGAGTCTGGAAGAATCCCTGAATCCTTTAGCAAAAGGGTTGCTGTCAATTTTCAGCTTGGTTATCTAAAAACAGAAAGAAATGAGAAAGTTTTATAGCATATAGCAATGTTGCTTAAACAAACCCACAATTTAATCTCTGGTTAAATTGTGGCATATTTCATCACAGAAACTGGTTAACAAACTATTCATGCTAGAATTATAAGGAAACTTGCTCATTTCATTCACCATCTTGTAACTAGAATAGTTGCTAATTAGACAATTTATTCTTATTTAATGCTGCATAGAGTTAACTCCTTGAAATAATTAAGATTATTCATCCTGATTAAAGCAATCTATATTTCAATGAGTCTATTTCTAAACCATTCAGGAAGACACTACAAACTGCTTTGTTCTTTAAGCCTTTGGAAAATAGCAGGCTGTTGCCAAGGATGTTGATTAGAAGTGGATTATTTTCTGCTGAAGTGAACAAATATTAGAGATGCATTCTAAATATTGCATAAGGAAATGTTGGGGCTCTGAATAGTTTGACAATTAATTGAAATATGTCTCTCTGCTATTATTAAAACTCAATACAATTCCTAAAACACTGTGCTATTTGTGCACATGTTTGAAATATTTTCCTTTAAATTATTTTTAGCATTATCAAAAGTATTTTAGTGAAATGTTTCATGTGCTTCCACTATCCAAATTATTTTTACTCAAAGCAAACATAAAAGGCAGCCTTTGTTTAGGAAAAACTTTCAAGCTATTTTACAGAAACCTAAAAGTTTCATTAATTTAGCTCTCCCCAAATTTCAGCAAGGAATTGTGAAAAAGCTTAGTATATTATTGCGCCACTATAAACAGTGTAATATAACTGAAACTCAGAACAGTTATTCAGTGCCAAAATGTTCCAGAAAACAGGTCAGGTTAATTGATCTGACCAACTGTTCTCTTCCATGTAGAGAATGTCAACAAAGTGATGACATTTATTAAACAAAAACAGAATATAAATATCTGTAATATAATGTACGTTAATTCCACTATAACAAAGAAGAATTTCTCAGCTCTTTGGGGATAAAGAGATAATTTTCCAAACATAGTATCTGGCCATATAAATGCAAATAGTTGGCCATATTGTGTGTTCAAAAAACCATACAGAGATAGGGATAATATGAAAAATGGTGTTGTATTATCAGTAGTTAGTTATTCATTATTTGACAACTGCTATACAAATTAAGATAAAAGATGATAAATAAGCTATTTCTGAATATAAATTCCTATTCACTTACTGGGGAAAAATTAACAGTTTTATCAAATAATAAAATTTAATTTGCTTTTAGAAAAGGAAACAGTTTGGTTAATGCTGTTAGATAATAGATCACTGGCAGGAATAGTCAACACCCTAGAAGACAAGCTCAGGATCCAAAAAGATCTTGACAAACTTGAACAATGGGCCCTATCCAACAAAATGAATTTCAATGTGGAGAAAAGCAATTTTTTACATTTAGGCAGGAAAAATCAAAGGTATAAAATGATATAGATTCTCCTGCTTGAGCAGAGGGCTGGATTAGGAGACCTCTAGGGTGTCTTCCAGCTCATTCTATTCTATAATATACAGATAATTTTATGAAGTCACACTTAAAAGAAAAAAGGAAAAACAGTTCCTATATAAATGAAGAAAGCATTTCCAAGAAAGCTTGTCAAAATGAAAGTTGACCTACAATTCAACTCTCTTATGGTGGCTTGATTGTTTAAACAAATGTCTGACCTTTAAATCTTAAATGTGAGATAGTTTGTTGAAAGTGTAATGTATTTATCTCTTATCTAATAACCTGAAGAAATGTAATCATCCCCTTTATAACCAGCACTAAAAGAAATGGTAAAAAATAAGTGAGGTTCTATCTTCATTAGACATATTTACTATGACAGAATCAATCTCCAGTAGTTTCAGAGAAGTTCCACTGGGAAATTCAACAATATTTATATTATGTGCTTCAGAATCAACACTTCTAAAAACTGCTATATCAATATACATGCCTGCTGTTTTGCAGAACCTGCACATGCACCAGCAGTGGCTGATTAGATTGTTTTTAACTGAAGTAGTGCATGTGTGTGTGTGTGTGTGTGTGTGTGTGTATGTATGCATGTATGTATGCATGTATGTATATACTTTTGTGTGTGTGTGTGTGTGTGTGTGTGTGTGTGTGTGTATAAAATTTGAATATTGGAATATCTTACATAATATTCATTAAAATATATATTTAACCTAGGTTACCAAGATAATCTAGGTGTGGAAACTTATTTAAAAAAAGAAAAAGAAACTGGATTAATTTATGCTGCCCAGAGTCATCTTCAGTGAGATGAATAACCATATAAATTTGACAGACAGACAGACTGTCTGACTGACTGACTTCAGGACTGAATTAGACTCCAAAATGCTATCAATAGTATGTAAATGTTCAGGACTATCTTTCTCATTCTCTCACTTTTCAGGCATATTAATATTATAATTCCCAGAATTTCAAGCCATAGCATGACCAGTAAACTTCTAGGTCTTTTCTCCTATCACATCGAAAGGACACCAGTTTGTCAAAAAGTTCAATTCTAAATGTTCATTAGGAAAGGATAGCATAAATCAGGAAAAACATTTTTTTCAGTATTTAATGCATTACCATTGTGGGTTTCCTAGAAGGAACAACAAATGGATTTTACTGTTTCTTTTTTCTGGTATTAAAAATATATGACTGGCTATGGATATCTAAACTGGAGGCAAAAGCATTATATTTTGCTTTGTCTCAAATATGAAAACTTATCTAAATATTAATGTAGTTAGATACCTGAACTTAAACACTTGCATAATGGTGTAACCTTGTGACATAAAACAGAGCATAAAATGCATATTTACTCAAGAGTAACAACTATGGTCTCAAGCAGAGCCTGCTCCCAGTTAAATATGGGACAACTTACTCCTGAGTATATATGCATAATGAAGCCCTATTTGTATATCCATCAGGAGGGAGTTCCAGTGCCTCTCATCCTTGCACTTCCCAGGCTGCTGAGATTTTGAGTGAAGTGACAGTTGAAGAAACATGTTTTTCCATCTGCCCTGAGTTAGATTAAAGTGGTGCTTCCTATTATTTAGGCAGTACCTTTATTTAAATTCTGTTTTTTTCTTTAACACTTTTTTTTAAAGAAACAATCACTCGGGCATCATCTTAGAAAAGGCACCTTTAATCTCTAACATTTATACTTAGGCTACAAAACCCAAATAGTTGAAATAATATATCTGCATCATGGAAACCTGGATGAAACTCAGTAAGATAACAAATACTTCAATTCCAAACTGCTAAAACAAGAAAAATGCAAAGGAAAGTTAATGCCATGAAAAAGAAATTAATTTTGAAGGTCTTCCTAAAGACCACAAATAACAAGGATTGGCTTCAATGGGTGGTGCCTTGAAGAGACACAACTTGTAGGAAAGTCTCCCTCTCTATTGTAGTTCACATTCTGAAATAGATTCAAAGAAGCAGAAATTATATAAGTACTTAATAAAAAGAGGTTGAGTTATGAATAAACAGAATATATGCTAACTTCTTCTATATTACTTAACCGATAGTATATTTAAATGTGCTTAAAATACAATGTGTGGGAGAGGATATAATTGCCTAAGGACAAATAATAAAGTCAGGTTGCTATCCCCTACCTGTGAGAGATGCTCAGTTGTTTTTAGGTTTAATCATTAAGATTTGGTTTTTAATCCCACAAGCATCCTCATAGCAATAGCACTTAGACTTATATACTGCTTTATAGTGCTTTACAGCCCTCTCTAAGCTGTTTAGAGAGTCAGCATATTGCATCCAACAATCTGGCTCCTCATTTTACCCACCTCAGAAGGATGGAAGGCTGAGACAACCTTGAGTCTGGTGGGATTCAATCTGCCAAATTGCAGGCAGCTGGCTGTCAGCAGAAGTAGTTTGTAGTACTGCACTCTAACCACTGTGCCACCAAGGGTCTTCTTTTGAATACGTTTCTCTAAATCTTTTTAAAAAAAATATGAATTGTATATCTAATGTCAAGGTGAGCTATGGCCAATAAAGAAAAAAGGGACTACTACTTTCAAAGACTTGGAAACAGTCTCTCTATTGATATAGTAGACATTACATATGCATTTGTAATAGCCATGTCTCATTACTAACTCATGTTAGTTTATTGGATCAACTTTCAGGAACATGATGTAGTGAAGTCAATGGCTAAAAGAAAGGAGGCCTCAGTGAGGGAAGTTAAAATACATTGCAGTTTGGACTCTATAAGTGGGAGGAGCCATAGGAAATCAAACACATAGGAAGTCTATATCTGACTTTCTAAAGAGAAAGCAGGTACTATTGCAAGAGGCAAGTCAACAATAAAGGAACTTCTTCATCTAAGCCTATGAGCTATTTTGATTGTTTGCATCTTACAATATTCACACACAGTATTCCCAAATCTTATTTCTCCATCCTATATTTAGACATCTGATTTCTTTTCCATAAGAATTTAGGCATTTCACTCAGATCTGCCAAATTTGATAGGCACTCCTTCTCAGCTATTAATGAAAATATTAATGATTGCCAGATGCAGAATATAGAAAGGGTCCAGAACAGCTACCCAATTCCTCTAAGGTCCCACTAATGCTGTTTACGTGAACCAGTAATGCAAGCTTTAGTCTGGAGTAATACTGGATACCATTTCCTCCTTCATCTGCATTGTGCATGCTTCCTCTCTTTGTAATAAAAATGCTCAGACTTGTCTATATTAACAAGGTGTTGGAAAAGTCTGCCTCTCAAGCAATGGTCTTGTGATTCTCTAAAAACATTTTCCCAAATGACTAGGATGAAAGTACACCAGGGATCAGAAAAGAGTTATTCTGAAATAGCTTAGGATGTATATCAGAAAACTATTTTGAGAATTTGCAAATTAGAAGGGAGGGGAAGAAAAACATCCTTGATTCCAAATCTGCTTCTGGAGTGTTTTAGTTAAATTAGCTCAAAAGAAGACATTCACTATATCTATTGATTAAATGCTTCCTGAGCCATTTTAGAAAATGGTTTGAAATATTAAAGAAGAGAAAATAATTCTAAATCGATTTTTAAAAATTGTATTTATCAAAATGGAGAATTCAGCAATTCTACAACCTCCAATCTAGTGAAAACCCATAGATTTTAATTTTATTGAAGAATTCATTTATTACTATATCTCAGGTCATCTCCCTTTCAGTTTCACAATAATCTCTATTGCATTGATAGATTAGATCAGGGGTGTCAAACTCGATTTCATTGAGGGCTGCATCAGGATTGTGTTTGACATCAGGGGGCTGGTGTAGGTGTGGCCTGAGTGGTCATGGTCAGCATGACATCATTTGTGTTGGGGAGCACCTGTGGTGGCCCAAGCACTCTGCCAGTGAAAATGGGCTCCTGAGCTCTGTTTTCAGCTGCAATGGCCTCCTGCAATCCTCTGCCAATGAAAATTGAGTTGGGGGGGCACATGTGGCCCTCACAAGCTGTGTTTTTTGGCTGGGATGGCTTCCTGCAACCCTCTGCCAGCAAAAACTGAACTTTTGATTGCTGGTCCTTCGCTATTTCCAGGGAGACTCTGCGGGCCAGATTTAAGCACCATGCAGGCTGGCTCCTTGAATTTGACACCCCTGGGTTAGATGGATAGCATTTGTGCTGGTTTAGAAAAAACTACAATCAATGCAGATACATAGTGTAAGGTAGTTTTGAAAGTGAATTGATTTTTTTTGCTCCAATGAAACTTTTTGAAGCCAGAGTAAAACTGATGATTTTTTTTTTTTGCAGTGCCTTAATTTTGCCGAGTTTCTGGGTGGTCTATTTTTCCATTGGAAAGTATTTTTGACTCATGAAAAATCAGAAAAACACAGCCTCATAGATGGTGAGTTACATCTAATAAACTTGGTGGATGCCCAGAGAATCTCTAAAATAGCAATAGCAGTGGCACACCCCTCTCTAAGCAGTTGCCCTGTGAGACAGCCATTCCAGAGCGCTTTCAGAGCACTGCGCGACCAATCCAGCTCCTTCAGATGGAGCACCTGAGGCTGCAGAGCCTTGCCTAGTCTGAAGGCAACCTTCTGTCTTGCAGCCACCCCCTCTGAGCTGAGGGCTGCAGCCAAATTTCCTGCTCAGCTGGAGATCCAGGAAGATGTGACTCGAGGGTAATGGGGCTTCCCACCATGTGAGCAGGTGAGTTGGCAGGGTGCTGCCTGAACCGGTGCCTGGGGCTCAAAGGCCCTCTTCCTCCAGCCTTGGGACAGGTGCCACTTCTTAACCCACCTCCCTTCAAGTAAGCCCATCTGGGTGCCACATGTTGGGTCAAGTAGCAGATGGGGAAATACCATGACCTCCCTCATTTCTTGCAGGGCCTGCTGGTGAAGCACCCCTCTCATGCACCTTGGTATGCGAGGGGAACATGCTCCATATGGGGGAGGGAGACACTCTCTGCACCCATTGTGTTCCAGACAAGCAGGCTTGTAGCCTGCAAATCTGATTGGCCCGCTGAAAGCCGATCGTGATTGGTCGCCATAGACTGATGCGATTGGCCAGTAAACGGGCTGCCGCAATTGGCCCTGCCAAGAGCGGCAAACTCAAATCGCCTTCATTGGCTGCCTAGCCGCAGCCAGCCCTATATAAGGGGCTGCTGCGGCTGGGGTTAGTTGCTCAGATCTGAAGTCACAAATAAAGAGCTTTAGTTACTGTCTGAGTCTTGCCTCCGTTCTTGAACCGTCCTCCCAGATATAACACTGGCGACGAGGATGGGATGCAGAGGCAACAGAAGCTATTGAATTGAGCTAGCCGAAGGAGCACATGGCTGATAGAGCACAACGACGGCGACATGGCCAGCAGCGCTATACCACCCGCACCATTCGATCCAGCTAGCGAAGATTGGGACTCATACATGGACAGATTTCAAATGTTCCTGGAGTCCAACAACCTCAAAGATGCCACGCCCAGCAAGAAACGAGCCGTTTTTCTAACCCCTTTGTGGACCAGCCGTTTTTAAGATGGCTAAAGCCTTAGCCAAGCCAGCTGAAGTTAAAACCATGGATTGGGACACCCTTGCTCCCATCCTGCGCAACCATTACGCCCCAGCCATGCCAACTCTCATTCGCAGGCATGAATTCTACCAGAGGGACCAACGTGAGGGTGAGAGTGTTGGGGATTTTGTGGCAGACCTGAGGAACCTGGGTGGTTTGTGTGGCTTCGCCAACCTCGAAGAAGCCATGAGAGATCGCATCGTCCTTGGCCTCAGAGACCCAACCGTCCAGAGCAAGATCATGGCCAAGGGAGACATCTCACTTGCAGATGCCATAGCAGACGCCACAGCAGCCAAAGCCACTCGTAAATCGGCAGCACGAATGTGTCGAACTAGCGGGACCAACCGCCAAACCACCAACGATGCTGGGAAACTTTCAGACAAGTACACATCAACCGCCCATCACGAGGACGTCGAGTCATCCTCAGACAGCGAGGAAGAAGTCCACAGGCTCCGGTCAGAACATGAGCAACGGGACCAGCGAGGCCGCAGCCAACTTGACAATGTGCCGGATGCGGGGAAACCATCCCGATCCGAATGCAGATTCTTAGATGCCATATGCTGTTTTTGCGAGAAACGGGGACACATCGCGAAGGTATGCAGAAACAAGAGAAATTCCAGCCCCAGACGGAGAGGGAGCAGCCCAAAGAGAAACGATGGCAACGCCACCACACAGAGGGACCGCCCTAGCAACCAGTGGAACCAGTACAGCAGACCCCGAAGGTTTAACGATGCCCCCAGACGAGAGGAGACTCATCAATCCATCACCATCGGCCACGCTTCATCACTTGACGCTAAAAAGATCCGAGTAGAGGTCATGATTGAAAACAAACCATGCAACATGGAAGTCGACTCTGGGTCATCACTATCCATGGTATCCTGGAGAACACTCAAGCAGCTAGTCCCCAACATCCGACGCCAAGACCTCAGCAGTCAGAGACTCATACTAAAAGACTATCAGGGCAACCGAATTCCAGTTGCAGGTACCCGCCATGTGCAGGTCTCGTTAAAGGGACATGAGGCAATTCTACCACTCACCGTCGTAGACCGAGACCGGCCAAGTCTATTGGGTCTTCAGTGGTTCGTGCCACTAGGAATCGGAGTGGCTGGCATCCATCATACTGAAGACAATGACTGGGAGGTGGCTCTCATCCACGATTTCTGAGAAGTGTTCAATGAAAGCCTAGGCAAGTACAAGGGGTCCCCCATTTCATTTAATCTTCGCCCCGACATAGCACCCATTCATCTAAAGCCACGCCGAGTTCCCTTTGCTCTTAAATCCAAAATTGACGAGCAACTGGACAAATTAATTGCACAAGGCATGTTAGAACCTATTGACCACGCCCAATGGGAGACACCAATCGTCACCCCCATAAAACCTGACGGGTCCATAAGAATCTGCGGTGACTACAAGGCCACCCTCAATCACACGCTACAGCAGAGCACCTACCCAGTGCCAGTTGTTCAACATCTCCTGCATTCACTTGGGGGTGGCAAAATATTCACAAAATTAGATCTGGCCCAAGCGTATCAACAGCTACCAGTTGATCCCGAGACTGCAGAAGCCCAAACTATAGTCACACATCGTGGTGCATTCAAATGCAACAGGCTCCAGTTTGGTGTAAGCGTAGCCCCAGGCATCTTTCAAAGCCTGATGGAGAGACTATTACAAGGTATAAAAGGGGTCGTGCCCTATTTTGATGACGTATTAATAGCAGCACCCACAAAAAAACAATTAGAAAAACGCCTCAGAACAGTCCTACAGAGGTTCAAAGACGCTGGCCTCAAGGTTAAGAAGGAAAAGTGCCAGCTTTGCACAGAAAGGGTGGAGTTTCTTGGCTACCTCCTTGACAAGCAAGGAATCCACCCCACAGAAAAAAATTGGCAGCTATCAAAAACGCCCCAAGACCTAAAAAACAAACCGACCTCCAAGCCTTCCTGGGACTTATTAACTTTTATAACATTTTCCTGCCCCAGAAGGTGACTCTTGCTGAGCCCCTTCATAGACTACTCGATAAAAGGGCATCCTGGAATTGGGGACGTTGGGAGGAACACGCCTTCCAGCAAGTAAAAGACCTCCTTACCTCAAAGGCAGTACTAATTCAGTATAACGAGACACTACCTTTGACTGTCACGTGTGACGCCTCACCATTTGGGGTAGGGGCCATCCTGAGCCATGTCCTACCAAACGGCTCAGAAGCACCAATTGCATTTTTTTCACGAACTCTATCAAAAACAGAAAGAAACTATAGCCAATTAGATAAGGAAGCCCTTGCTATTGTCTCCGCAATAAAATGATTTCATGAATATGTTTATGGGAGACCGTTTTCTATTATAACGGATCATAAGCCACTACTTGGGATCCTGGCAGGCGACAAACCTACTCCACACATTCTCTCCCCCAGAATGACGCGATGGTCGGAATTTCTCGCTGCCTACGACTATCAATTAAAGTACCGCCCGGGGAAATCTATTCCCCACGCAGATGCCTTGAGCCGCTCACCACTACCCGAGCCACAGGAAGACCCAGCTCCCACACTCCCCATACTGCAAATAGAGACAATGCCATCACCTCCACTAACGGCTCAAGACATCGCTTTTGAAACCAAAAGAGACTCTTGTTTGGCACGAGTTCTTGGCTGGATGGAGAGGGGATGGCCAGATTACGACACTAAGGAAATGTTTAAGCCGTTTAAAAACAGACAAACGGAACTTTTTTCACAAAAAGGGTGCGTTTTGTGGGGAGACCGAGTTGTTGTACCAACTAAATTACAAAAAAGGGTCTTGCAAATGCTACACGATGGACACCCGGGCATCGTACGTATGAAAGTGCTGGCAAGAAGTTACGCCTGGTGGCCAGGTATAGATAAACAAATCGAAACCTGGGTCGCCTCTTGTAACAAATGCCAAGAAAACCACTCAACTCCACCTAAAGCCCCACCAACAGAATGGGAAACACCCAGGGGTCCTTGGTCTCACATTCATATTGACTTTGCGGGACATACGAAAGGCCACACCTTCTTAATAACTGTTGATGCCTACTCAAACTGGCTTGAGGTCAATAAAATGAAAGCAACCACTACTGAGGCGGTCATTAAAAAACTGAACAGACTCTTCGCCACACACGGGTTACCAGATGCCCTGGTCTCTGACAATGGGCCCCAATTTACTGCCTTAGCCTTTGAACAGTATTTAGCGGAACGGGGCATCCGACACGCACTCACATCGCCGGCTCATCCTGCGGCGAATGGCTGGGCTGAACGAATGGTTCAGTTTATGAAAAAAAACCTACAGAAAATGGATCAAGGCAACATCCACGACAAAGTCACTAGAATGCTGCTCCTACAACACATCACACCAAACAGCACGAACAACAAGTGCCCAGCTGAACTCCTGATGGCCAGGAAACTCAGATCGCCTCTAGATCGTTTGCACCCTGCCTATACCCCAGAAAAGCCCCTGGGTTCCAGCAGCAAGCACCGTGTTTTCAAGGTAGGAGACCTTGTTTGCGCAAAAAACGTTTCTGGGGATCCCCTTTGGATTCCTGCCCAGGTAACTCAAGTTACGGGCCCCCCGCTCCTACCGCCTACTCACCACTGATGGCAGACCATGGAAACGCCATATTGACCAACTGTGCTCCAGACTAACCACATCTTCCAACCCTGACCCTAACTTTGACACTAGGGGGGAGGGGAAGCAGTGAACTCAGAATTAGAACCAACACCTGTCCATTCCGAGCTATCACCGAGATCACTGCACCATGGTTGGCAACACTCACCAGCTGTAACTGAGACTGGACAGTTGAGCGTTTCGCCAGGAAGCAGCAACCAGGAAGGTTCGGCGAGCCACGGGAGCCAGAACAGTTACAGTGAGGCTGGGGACTTCATCACCCCGGAGGCACCGGAGGAGAGCCCTGACCATGACACCGGTTCACCGTTTCTGTTTGATCCAGCAGGCAGTCCATCTGGACCCGGGTTTGAACAGGCGGAACTGCGTAGGTCGGGCAGACAGGTGCGAAGACCTGCTTACCTGCGAGATTATATTACTCCACCCCTTAAATGGAACTGAGGGGGAGGGGTGTTCGGACTAGCAGGCTCATAGCCTGCAAATCTGATTGGCCCGCTGAAAGCCGATCGTGATTGGTCGCCATAGACTGATGCGATTGGCCAGTAAACAGGCTGCCGTGATTGGCCCTGCCAAGAGCGGCAAACTCAAATCGCCTTCATTGGCTGCCTAGCCGCAGCCAGCCCTATATAAGGGGCTGCTGCGGCTGGGGTTAGTTGCTCAGATCTGAAGTCACAAATAAAGAGCTTTAGTTACTGTCTGAGTCTTGCCTCCGTTCTTGAACTGTCCTCCCAGATATAACACATTGTGTTTGGTTAAAGGGTGCGGGTGGGTGGGGAAGCATCTGCAGCCGGCTGGTGGAGGGATGATGCCAGCGGGGGGACTGACGTATGCAGGGGGAAGTGTGTGGGAGATGACAGCATCAAAACCCTCCCTGGCTTTTCCCTGAAGTGCCTTGCACCAGCTGAATACCCTGTCCCAAATGCTGCTGCTGCCGCTCACCAGTGTGTTTCTTTGAATTTTACCTTGAAATGTCCCAATCCAACTACCAGAATCTTGTTTCCTTGGTAGTCTTTTATCGTCAGGTTTTGCTCTTCGAGTTCTTTTCGTCGTATGTCTGGTATCAAGTTCTTTACTGTGTTCCATGATACCATTGACAGATATGAGCTGGAGTCTACTTCCATTTTGCATGGCTCTCCTTCTATCTTGACATTTATTCAAAACTTCTTAGCATCAGTTGCTCTGGCATTTCCAATCATAATCATCTGATGTGTTTCTTCCTTGTCGTTGAGTCGCTGACTTCTATTTTCCTGGCTCCAATGACTTCGGTTGGCTTCTCCTTAGTTCTGGGGAGGGGGGTACTGCCTCGTCTTTTTAGACTATAGCTCTTTTTGTTTCAGCAGACCCTTGCAATGTGCCCCTGTTTTTCGCAGTGTCTGCAGATGGCATCCAGAAAACGGCACTCAGAACGCGGGTGATTTCCTCCGCATCCAGCACACTGAAAACCAGGTTTTCTCCCTCTTCTTTCTCGCTGGTTCCGCTCTGCCTGGAGTCTGTTTACCTCTTCGTCTTCTTCCTCAGAGCCGGTTGATGACTCAATGTCTTCATGGTGGGTGGTTGCGGTAGTATGTTTCTGGGTACCTTCCGCTTTCTTTTCTCTGCTCTGGCTTGGACTGTTGGCCATATTCATTTGCTTCATTTTCGCTGCAGATTTTTTTGCTACCTCAACTGCGGTTGCTTCAGCGATGGCTTCATTTACAGTAATGTTGGGTCGATTTAGCAGTTTGCTCTACAGGGTAGCATCTCTCAATCCGAGGACTATGTGATCCCTCATGGCTTCATCCATGTTGAGGAACTCGCATGCCCCTCCAATGTCCCTTAGTGCTGCTACGAAGTCTCCAATACTCTCGCCTTCTCGTTGATCCCGTTTATAAAATTTGTGTCTTCAAATGAGGTTGGACACAACAGGCGCATAATGGTTTCTCAGCATTCAGTTCAGGTCTGGCCATGCCATCTGTTTGACATCGTTTGGTTTTGCCAATGCCTTCACCATTTTAAAGATGGTCGGACTGTAATGTGTCAGGAATACGGCTCTCTTCCTCTGGTCAGTGATTCCTAGTAGTTCGTTGCTTTCCAAGAACATCAGGAACCTGTCAATATATGATTCCCAGTCTTCTTCAGCTGGGTTGAACGGTGCGGGTGGCAAGTTGTTGCTGGCCATCTTGTTGATTTTTTGGCTTCCGTTGCCACGTGCTTACAGTCTTTGTTCCTTCGATCCCACCTTTGTCGCCAGTGTTCTATTGTCGGAACAAAGTAGACTCGAGACTGCAGTTGAGTTCAGCTCTTTATTTAACCGTTAGTAACTTCAACAAAAGTTGAGCTGTGGCAGCCCCTTTTATAGCAGCTGCTCGTGGCTCACAACCAATGGCATTTATTTAAAACTCCTGCCGCTTAGGCAGCCAATTAGAACTGTTGTTATCTCCCAATCACTAGGCAGCAGTATCTTTCCAATATGAATGCAGTATTATGAGTATGCAAAACAAGTATACTACACCTTCCTTCCCTCCTCTGATTTCACCTTCCTTCCTTTAATCCTGTATATTATGATTCATTATTGTTAGTATTTATTAAAGAATGCTGTGGAGCTTTGAAGCTGTCAGAAAAAATAACAGCAGCTGTTTGTGGCTGAAGCTATCTCAGGCTATTTTACACACACACACACACACACACACACACACACCTATTTTTTATTCCACTATCCCTGGGTCCTTGGGAAAGGAATGGCATCTTTTCCCCATCCCCATCTTTAATAAACCCTAACCCCCTCGCTGCCTTTTAGCTACTATTATCCTACCTTGCTTCCCTCTCCCTTAAAACAAGGCTAGGGAAGAAAGCTGGGAGGGGGAATCTAAGGGGGAGGGAAGAAGGGACCCAGGCATATCCCTCTCTGAATAGGCTCCCACCCAGATTTCAACTGATTTCCTCTCCAATCCTCCAGCAAACACTTTTTGGACTCTGGACCACTGGGCCTTTATTTTTTCCATTTATTGGGGGGAATTGGATTAGTATTGGGTCTTCCCCCCTCCCCATGCCAAAAGGAAAGCCAGCTGGGCTTCTCCTCATAAAAGCCCCTCCTGCTCTTTCCCCTGCTTCCTTCCCCCTACCCCCCATTTAATCCCACTTTGGGACAAAGGAGTGTGCACTGGAAACACATGTTGGGCTGATGTCATAGCATGCCTTCTGACCCTCCAGCACTCGGCCTGTAACTCTGCATTCCTCCGTGACTGGCTTGCTGAGGAGGGGGGAGCAGCCCTGATGCCTCTGCTGCCCCCTGCCTTCCTCAAAGGCGTAGTGCATTTCAAAGGCAACAGCTCACATTGAAGGTGGCAAACAGTGTCCTGCTGCAAGAGCAGGGCCAGGCCTCTCCACCATCTGACTCACCAGTAGGGGCACTTCTGCTGGGCCAGCCATGGCCCCCCTCTGGCTGGGCTTTTGTGCTTGGTGCTTGATGGGAGCACTTCCCCAAGCCGCCCCCTTCTTTCTCTTAGCCCCACTGATGAAGGAGGAGGATAGCCAGGCTTGGGGGATGCCCCCGCACCCTACAAGATATGCCCTGCCATTCTCTCCCAGCTCTCTTTGCTGGTGGCAACAGCAAATTCTATGATGAAGGTGGAATCCTGTTGCTGTGCAAAGCAAGTACAGGGGCATTTTGCTCCCACACTAAGGTTCCAGCCATCACTACTGCCACGACAGAGCAACAGCTCTTTTATCCCTCTGCTGTGACAGGGCCACAGGGAGCTGCAACAGAGGGGTGAAAGAGCTGAATGGGTTGCATTGAGGGTCTGTGTTGTAATGAGCTTCAGGAGGAGGATAGGACCTCACCTCACCCATTGGGAAGCATGCAAGTGAAAAAGTTCACTCAATCAATTCCAACTTCATGAGATCTTTTTCTTTCATGAGAAGTTAGAATTGATTGAGTGAAATGCGATGGAAAAATGTGATTGGAGCTGAGCTGGGGTGACTGCATGTGTGCCTATAGAGAGGGCTCTGCGTGTTATGTCTGGCATGAATGCCATAGGTTCACCATCACAGGTGTATCTGGTTCATTTGAGGGTAACTCAGGCATAGCATTAAATTCTTGCCTGTGGCCATTCTGAAAGGGATAAAACCTGTGCTAGCATGAACTGCATTATTATAGACTTCTTCTGCAAAAGACTGTAGTTCAGTCCAGTTGTCCTGTTAGTAATTAATAAAACAGTGCAGGTACTGTTCCAGAACTGAGTTTGTTCATTCCAGGGCCCCATTTGTCTGTTGATGATGACTAGGATAAATCCCTGCTTGGTCCCAAGTTGATTCAAAAAAGCTTTCCAGACCTTGGACCTGAATTGGACCCCTCTGTCCAAATTATACATCATGGAGCCCCATGCTTACAGTAAATGTAGACCAAAAATAATTTAGCCAAGGCTTTATCTGTAGAGATCTTTTGGTATGAGATGAAATGAATCTGTTTTGAGTGCTGAAGGCCACCAGCTGCAGTAGACAGGGTTTTTTTTTCCCTGCCTGCATTTAGCGGCAATGCAAATGAGGCAACTTGCTATATAACTTTCTACGTCCTTTTTAAATTAGAGCCACCAGAATTGTCATTTCAGTAAATGTAATGTTTTTATAAAATCAAAGTGACCAGTTAATTTGGAGTCATGGCAAGCTTGCATAGTTCTCAGCCTTTCCCTAGCTGGGACATACAGCTTATTTCCAACCCAAGCTAGCCCCTCTTTTATTATGCAAATACGTTTATTGGCACTAAACCATGCATCTGTTTCTTTTTTTGAAATCTGTGGTGGTGCCATTGTCTAAGGTGGAGAGGTCATTCTTTGCCTGAGAGCATGTGATGACCTTACCTGTTAAGTGGGAGGTTGGGATCATGGGCTTAATTACTTCTGCCTTGATACTGTTGTATTGTGGTAGTCTGGACAAGGTATTTTCCAAAAAGTTTTTCCCTCCTGGTAAATACTTCAAAGTGAAATTAAAGTGTCGGAAGTACTGTGCCCACTGGACTTGTTTGAAGACATTTTCCATGGGGTTTTGAGTGCTTCCAAGTTCTTATGGTCGGTCCATACTTGGAAAGGTAATTTACTTCCTTCCAAGAAATGTCTCCAAGGTAGGAGTGCCCACCTAACTGCAAAAGCCTCCTTTCCCCATATTGCCTATCTCTGTTCAGTTTCAGTTAACTTCCTAGAAGTGTATGCACATGGTTGTAATTTGCCTTCTTCATTCTCTTGGAGTAAAACTGCACTGACTGCCACATCACTGGCATCAGCCTGGATGGTTTCTCTGGGTCTGGGTGTTTTAATATAGGTTCAGCCAAAAAGAGTTTTTTTAGTTTTTCAAATGCTGCTTGGCAGTCCATAGTCCAATTCAGTGGTTGGCTAGGTTTCAGTTTATCTACCCCCTTGGTTTTTAGCAGATTTGTAATTGGCAATCCTATTTGGGCAAAAGAGAGGATAAACTGCCTATAAAAATTAGTGAACCCCAGGAAGCTCTGCAATTGTTTGCGAGTACAGGGGGTTTCCCACTCAAGGACTGCTCTGACTTTTGCGGGGTCCATTTCCAGCCCTGGTGAGAGTTTCTGTACCCTAGGAAATCTATCTTATCTTGGTGAAAATCACATTTGGAAGGTTTGGCAAACAACTCAGCTGCCCTTAATTTCTTCAAAACCTCCCACACCAATTTAACATGTTGAGTCTTAGTTTCAGTAGAAATCAATATATCATCAAGATAAACCAAAACTCCCTTATACAAGTGCTCAGGCAGCACCTCATTAATTAGCTGCATGAAAACTGCAGGAGCCCCTTGGAGTCCAAATGGCAAAACTTTTAACTGAAAACATCTTAATAGACAATTAAACACTGTCTCTCAGTTCCTGATCCAGTAATAAGTCTCCTGCAAGTCTAGTTTAGAAAAAATTCTTCCCTTCGCCAGATGGGCCAGCATGTCCTTCATTAAGGGGAGGGGATAAAGATTTTCCTTGCAAATAGCATTTAAATTCCTATAATCAAGGATGGGATCCACACATAAATGTAATGAGACCATTCTTCTCCCAGAATAGGATGGGACGGCCACTTTGGGTTTTGCCGGTTTGATGAACCCACACTCAAGGTTTTTGTCTATGAATTGCCACAATTCATCCAGTTCCCGGGGAATATTAATGTAATAGTTAGTATAATAATATAATAAGTTAATGTAATAATATAATGTAATAATTAGTGTAATAGTATTAGTGTATTAATATCAGTTTTTTCCCGAATGCCATCACTCTGCTAAACAAATAATTCTCTCAACTATGTCAAACTATTAAATCTACATTACTATTACTATTATTATTAATCCTCCCATCCTTCCTTTCATCCATCTCCTCCCACTTATGACTATAGGGCTGTAACCTTGTTGCTTGTATCCTAACGATTTTTATTAACTGTTTCCTAGTATGATTTGATTTCTTATTGAGCCCTATGACTATTATTAAGTGTTGTACCTTATGATGCTTGACGCTTGACTCTTGACTCTTTTATGTACACTGAGAGAATATGCACCAAGAAAAATTCCTTGTGTGTCCAATCACACTTGGCCAATAAAGAATTCTATTCTGTTCTGTTCTGTTCTGTTCTGTTCTGTTCTGTTCTGTTCTGTTCTATTCTATTCTATTCTATTTATTCTAGTTTTGGCTTAGGTAGTTTGGCCCTTGGTAAAATCCTGATGGCACAATCCATAGGCCTATTGGGGGGGAGTTCATCTGAGGCCACTTCCTTGAAAACATCCATCAAATCCCGGTATTCCCTGGGGATGCCCGGTAGGGGTCCATTCACTACAGCTGCAGCTACTTCCTCACTCTGCAATATTTTAGTCTGGTGGGGTTCCTCATTCCAAATTAATTCATGATTAGGGAATTGGAGGGTCCCCTCTGTCCAGTCCACCCTTGGGTTCCACTTCTTTAACCAGATTAGCCTCAGAATTAGAGCCCAGTTCATCCCTGGTGACACAATGAAAGCAATGGCTTCAGTCATTTACCATTGTTAGTTCAAGTAGTTCAGTGGTAAACATGGCTGGGGCACTTCCTGCAATGGACCCATCAAGTTGGAAGAACGAGACTGGGATTTTCAATGGCCTTAGTTGAATGCCCAATTCCCTGACCAGTTAGGTTTATTAGGTTTTTTGTGCACCCCAAATCTAACAATGCCGTAAGTCTCTCTTTTCTCCCTGTTAGTGGAATTAACAGTTTTGTAGGGGTTGTAAAGGGTTTGACAACCCCACTCACCAAAAGGTCTTCATACTTGCTGTCCAACTGATTTTCTCCACCAGAGGGGTCAGAGTTCCTTGCACTGTAAATGATTCCCACAGGAACTCAATGACTGTATGGGCAATATCTTTGGATTGCGGTGATGGCCTTGGGGTTTCTGTCTGACCTGCTTCTCTCCCTTTCAGGTGGACATTCTCACATGGCAGTCAATGTGCAGTGATCTTCATTCCCGCAATGGAAATAGTGCTGCGGGGCAGAGTGAGGTTTGGTTTCTTCTCTTCTTCTTTCTGGTGGGGATCTCATCCAGGAGTGATTTGCACAGTACTTCCTCAGCCAAGGCACACCAGCTGTGCAGGTGGATTGGGGTTCCACGGGCAATGCAGGCATTGTTCAGGTTATTGTTTAAGCCATCTTTGAACCAATTCACAAGTATTTCCTCTGGCCAATCTACATGGCAAGTCAGATATGAAACTCTTCGATGTACTTGGTGACTGGACAGTGTCCCTGTCTGATATTTCTTATGTGGTCTCTAGCCTTGTGGACCACTAGGGGGTCCTCAAATCTCCATATCAGGGCTGTCATGAAACGGTTGAAATTATGGAGCTCTGGTGCATCTGCATTATGGAGGCTCACCATCCAACATGCAGCTGATCTTTCCAGAACCAGGGTGACATCCCTGAGTTTGCTGCCTTCTGTAGGGAGATCCCTTCCATACTCCTGCATGTAGGTGAGGAAAAATCCCAGTTGCTGGGGATTCCCATCAAATTTGATGCCAAGAGGGTTCTAAGGGTGGAAGCCTCCTCTCGTGGAGTTGCTTTGCATCGAGATGTCTCCTGAGCAGATCTTCCATGGTGGGAGTGGGTTCATCAGTAGTTCCCACAGTTTCAGCCAAAGGCCTTGAGGTTGGGATTCTTTTTCTTCATCGGTAGTCTCCTTTTGTACTCCTAACTGGCCTGCAGAAAAGCCTGGGTGTCCTGGATCTGCATGCCATGGATGGCCTCCCTCATGAGGTTCATGGCTTCCCACAGGAGTAGGTTGGGCCAGTCTGAAGCTCCTTCCAGTTCATCATTGTCGTAAAGGTCTCCCATCTTCTGCTTCCAACCAGGTCATTGGCTCCCATGGGTGAGGCTGACATCTTTGCTTCTGCCATCCCAGGCTTCCATCTTCCCAACATTGATGGACCATCTCAGCTTGGCAGCGGTACTTGAGGCAATGTTCTCCTTGACCCAGGCATTGAGGGCCTCAATTGAAATTTTGGGGGTGGGGTTGTCCCCCAGTCTTCAGCCTCTTCATGGTCACTGCCCTGGGCAGACATGGCATGCACAGTCCCCATGAGAGAGCTGTTACCTCTCTGGCTTGACCAAATCTAGGCAAGAACTGAAGTTTCTCACTTAAAACCAGCTATTTAAACCAATGCTAACTAAACCTATCCCACACTACATCATTGCAGGGAAACAAACAGAAACTTCATGTAGAGATTAATGCAAGAAACAGAAACTTCATATACATATCACTTCATTCCTCCCCACTTCCTCCCACCAAAATACCAGCATCCCTGTAGAAATATCTGGGACCTGACAGAGGCAGTGCTTTCTGGGAAGGCACACCAGTCTAGTAATTCCTCATTTTCCCTTCTCCCACCAATTAAGGGGGCAGGCAGGCTACTATACTTGGTAGTCTAGGTCACCCCAAGAAGGCAAAGAGGCCCTTGTGCCAAAAGGGTCTTGCCTGGGTCTCATGGCTGCTGCTTTAGCCACAATGAAACATGTTATCTTGGCAAGGGAGCTATTGGGGAGGGGGCAGAGGAATCAAGCCCAGAGGAGAAGCACCCTTTCATTCTTGTCTGTTCTGGCACTGAGTAGCAGTGGAAGGAGAGCAAAAGGAGCCCACACTGGTTGAGGGCCTTGGCCAGGGAAAGTCCCAAGTATGCAGGAAGTTGCTGCTGAGAGGTGCCTATTTCTAGGTTCTGGAGTAGACATAAATCTGCTCCTTTCCTCTCTAAGGAGGCCCAGCTCTTGGCCTGAGTCCCTTGCACCCACGCAAAACAAGGAGAGGCAATGACTACCCTGGCTTGTTCTACTTGTTCATTGTAAGTTCCTTGGGATTGAGAAGAATTGCTGCAAAACTGAGTTTCCTAAAGTGGATTACTAGACTCCTAAACAACTTAAAAAACAATCTAATAAAAAGAACAATCAATCAGAAGAGCAATGTGCAAACAAAAGCAAATAAAACACCCCCAGGAGAAAAACAAATTAAAGCTTAATTTGTGTTTCAGGGACTGCTAAATTGGCAAAATGGACTGCTAAATTGGCCACACCTACCCAGTCATATGACCACCTAGCCATGCCCATCCAGCTGGTCTGCCCCTCCCCCAACAGTTTGAGTGACAGTGAATTGGCCCTCTGTTTAAAAAGTTTGAGGACTCCTGATCTGGTGTGACTGTGATGAGATAATCCCAGTGCCTTAAAATTTCCTGAGGAGTCATTCTTGAGCTATATACTTTATCATTTGTTCTGGTGCATCACAGTCACATTTAGCATTTAAAGAGTTTTGCCCTAATTCTGGCATTATCTGTCTAGATTCTATTCAGATGGCTCCACATGTCAACTAAAAAGACATGTGGTCTTTTTAGCTGCCAGAAAAAGGGAGTGGGGGAAAACAGTGCATTCCTTAAGTGCCTAGATAATCACCTTGGCAGTCCAAAGTTGTTGGAGTGCAAGGATATTACTCTTGGGGATGGATGTGTCCCATTGGAGATTACACATCCAGGGGCTGTGGGGGAGAGACCAGGGTCAAGGGGAAATGAATGATGTATTTTAGTATCGGCTACATCCAGCTAACACCAACATGGCCACTTCTAATAAATCCATTTTCTTTTCTCTGAGATGCAGCTAGAGATTTATGATTTGAACAGGAGTGGATTTGTGGGAATCCTGACACCACGTTTTTCAACGCAACTGCATTCTAGGGATTTGTTTTATTGGATATGTGTGATCTGTTTGATTATGGTTATTAAAAGTCACCCATCTTAACCACCATTCATCATGTAGCAGGGATGTCAAACTCAAGGCCTGGGGGCCGGATCCCCTACTGGAAATAGCAAAGGACTAGCCTGTGGTGGCTCTGCCAACAAAAACTGAACCCATGAGCTGCACATGCTCTGTTTTGGCAGAGGACTGTAGGAGGCCGTTGCATCCAAAAACGGAGCTCGGGAACCCATTTTTGGTGGCAGAGTGCTTGGGCCACCACAGCCCCCTGCCAACACAAGTGATGTCATGCTGGCCATGCCCATCCTGACTCCCTGAGGTCAAACACAACTGATGCAGCCCTCAATGAAATCGAGTTTGACATCCCTTATATAGACTGTAAGACTGTGATATGTTATTCAAAATTGGTTTCCTAGGTTTAAGCCTGCTGAGAGATGGTCTAATATTTTATATGCTGGAAGATTTCTAAGAGTCAATGAGGTGTTTATGTTATTCCACTCTCACACTGTCGTTTATCATCTGAAATCAGAAAGGGCAATGTTACAAAGAACATTCAGCCCAGAGGTGTTATTCAGCAGTTCTGACCAGTTCTAGAGAACTGGTAGCAGAAATTTTCAGTAGTTCGTAGTTCAGTAGTTCAGTAGTGCATACATACTTCAGCCCAAAATTATTAGGAATTCTATGAACTGAAACATATAACATTCTAAGGATGAGCCTACATCATGTTTCTCAACTGGGTTGTTATGATCAATGTTTTGTGTTGACATCTACAATCACCTTATGTTAGTTAATTGCAATAGCAGACTGAAGAAGGACCTCAATGTTAATTCTGAAGAAAAAAAACCACTTAGATTGACAACAGGAAAAGGGCACTTTTCCTAAACTTCTGTGGCCCAGAGTTCTTCAAGACAGCCAGGGCTCTCCTCACTCCACTGACTGTTCAGTCTGGCCCATGGGACCTGCTGCAGAGAAAGTTACAGATTTACTATGCACCCAACCCTTCATGAATCGCATGTTGGCACACTTTCCATCATTGGAATCAGGCTGAAAGTGAATCCATCAACAAATATGTTGCTGCCTTTTGAAAGGCAGCCCTGTATTGTGAGTTAAGGGACTTAGATGAGCAAATGAGGATGGTATGTCTATTGCCTCAAATCTGCCAAGGCGAGGAATGTGACTACAGAAAAGAGGCAACCAGCATGTGTTTGTTGTGGCAACACCCACCCATGAGTGGTATGTAAGTTCAAGAATGCCATCTGTCAAAGATGTGAAAAGAAAGGACATTTGGCCAAGTTTGTTGCACAAACCAACCAACAGCTACCACTGTGAGCCCAGAAACCTGCCCCAAAAGAATACTGAAAAGACAACAGAGTCATGTAGAGGACTGCTTCACCATCTTCAGAGGCACCTGCAAGGCCGAAGCAATCATAGGTCAAGCTAGCCTCTCCTCTTGCAAGAAGGCCCATGTCACCATCCTGATTGAGGGTCCCCTTGCTGCATGGAGATGGACATGGGATCTTCAATGACCATCATCTCTTGGAGTACACTAAAGAGATTGGTGCCAAAAGACAGTTGGATTTTCACCATATTCATCTCTGAGACAACCAGGGGAATAACATTCCTGGGGGGGGGGGGTGCTGCAGCAGAGTGGGGAGAGAAGAGCAAGCTCTGCTCTCTCATCCCCAATTTGCACATTCAGAGGCTCCAGCGAGGGGAGCGTAGACCCTGGAGGGGAAGCCTGAGGAGAAGTTTGATGGTGGTGACCGTCAGCAGCTTCGAGGGAAACCCCATTTGCTCCGACATGTGAGAGATCGGCCATCTTGATGGCAGACCAAAACCTCAGCGCTCTCGCTCAATGAGGAAGATACTAGAGTATGAATAGCATTTTTGACATCAAACAGCAGATCGGACTGGAAAGTGAAGAAGGTGAAAAGTCAAAGTCGAGGAGAGAAACGACACAGGGAGATGGCAGAACTATGAGTCTTAAAATAGCGGATGAAAGTCTGAGTGGAAATGGCAATCCAGCAGTGACAGCAAGGAACTTTTAAGACAGAAATTGATGCCAATTTATTTGATTAAAGATTGACTGGGGTTTGGGACTTGTTCTGATCAATTTGGAGTTGATTAAGACTGATTGCTTAGAAATTTGGATTCTAATCTGATGGACTTGTGATTGTAAATGAAGAACGGTGGGAAGAAGGAAGAGACAGGACTGAACTTAAGAACAGAAGTGACATTTTGAGACTGTAGAGAGTAGAGAAGCTGATGCAATAGACTGTCACTAAACAAAACGTGAATGGACAGTGAAGGGAAAGTGGATGAATAATACTGGACTTTTTTTTACAGAATACAATTAATGAAATAACATTTTAATTAAGGTTTGACTGAATTTATAAGAAGCCTAAAAACTTAAATGATATGAAATTGTGAGAAGATTGATGAATTGTTATTCTGATGATTATTGATTGATTGATTATTATTAGCTAATGAAATAAGTAAGGTTATATAAATAAGCAGTAGAATCTAGATCTGTTTAACTCTATATTTCAATATCTACTACTTGCTTAAAAGAAATTGAGCCTTATAGTCAAGGTTAAAGAATATAGTTGATACAATATAATATAATAATATAATATAGCTGAATAAGGATAATTTATAGTAATCATACTTTATTTTATTCTATCACACTTTTTCTTTCTCTTCCCCCCCTATTTTGATATCATCTTTCCTGCCCCTTTCTTTCCTTCTTTCTTCCTCCTCTTTTCTAATATTGGTGGCCTATTTAGCCCTTAGTTTTCATATAAGATTGAATCAGCTTTGAATAACATAGGCATATAATACTATAAGTTGGATCTGTGAAAAGATATATTTCAAGGGAAATTACTGAATAGAATTGACAATGAAGAGAAAATTAAACAGTGAATGGTAAAGTGAGAAGAAATTTATAACAAAGTTAGGAATATGACCAGTATTATGACAACAACCTTGAAAGGGAAAAAACTAATTTCGGGTTTATCAGTGTCTATCACATCTCCAGCGGGTCAAAAAACAATAGAAGGAATGTTGAACATGGAAAAAGCAAGTAACACTGCTAATATGCAGACTATGCAAGCAACATATCAGCCATACAGGAAACAATGATCAAAATTCAGGAGACAATGGTAAATAATCATACAGATCTGAAGACAGAAATGGGAGAAATGAAGGGTAACATCCAAAAATTGGATGAGAAGATAGGAATGATTCAACAGATGATAGAGAAGAATAAATAAAAAATAAAGAATATAGAAATCAAAGCTGAACAAACAGATAAGAGACTGGAAGGGATGAATAGAAAGGTAAAAGAGATGAACAGAGACTTGGAAGATTCGATCATCCACCTTGAAATGGAATGTGCAGCATTTTATCTAAGGTTCCAAAACATACCAGAATCTAAGGATGAAGATCTAGGAGCCATAATGTCCCAACTAATAGCAGAGGCATTGCAAAGGGACCAACAGGAAATAGTGAAAGAATTAGATGAAGTCTTTCGAATCCACACAAATTACACCAGATGAATCAAGCTGCCAAGGGAGGTCCACATTAGGTTCACCAGGAAAAACGTAAGGGATATTGTATATAGAATTACAAAGGACGAGCTGATGGTATATAAAGAAAAAGAGATCACGACCTTGATACAAATCCTGAGGTTGGTGAAAGCTAAGGAAGGATTACAGATCTCTGGCGATACTCCTGAATAAATGAAATATCTGGTTCTAATGGCTGGTTCCTGAGAGAATGCTGGTGACGTGGCAAGAAAGAAGAGTAAAAATTGATAGCATTGAAAAAGCACAATAATTCTATAACCAGTTGATAGAAATGGAGAAGGAGGGGAGCAGCAAAGAAGAGTTGGAAAGTAAGAGTCAGGAGGACCAACAAGAAGACCAACAACAAGGAACATGGGAAATGGATCAAGAAGAGAGAAGTAAAGAAGAGAGAGAATACCCAAGGAGAGAAGGACTAAGAGTAAGACCCCAAAGAGAATCAAGAACCAACAGAAGATTTAGGTAGACCCAGAATTGATAATGGAAAAAGAAATCAAACTACTCTCAATAAACATCAACGGATTGAACTCCCAGATTAAGAGAAAACAAATATTAACTAAATTAACTAAACAAAACACTGACATTATATGCCTACAGGAGGTACATATCCAAAAACAACACAGAAAATATTTAGACTACCCCAAGTAAGGTGTATTATTCACAGCATTGGCAGACTAAAAGAAAAGGGAGGTAGCAATTTATGTAAAAAAATGGATAAATGCAAAACAAATTTATGCAGATGAACAAGGCAGAATTTTATTGATACAAATCAATTTGCACCAAAAACAATTAATACTGGTGGAGATATATGTCTCTAATGATAATCAGAAGAAGTTCTATAAGAGATTACATGATAAAATAATTAGTGTAGGTGAAGAAAATATTTGCTTAATGGGGAGACCTCAATGCCATTGTAGATGTAAAAAAGGATTATGTTAGTATGGAAAAAATTAAGAAGAAAAAAAAGAGAATTCTACAAAAAACTTTCTTCGATTTAACGGAAGAGACCAACTTGGAAGATATATGGAAGAAGAGAAATCCGAATGAGAAGAAATTTACATTTTATTCCAGTCCACAAAAATCCTGGTTCAGAATTGACATGGCGTGGGTGAATGGGGCAATTGAGAAAGATTAGAAATAATTCCCAATATATGGACCGACCATAGCCCAGTGAAAATTACATGGAGAGGACAAAATAAAAAAAAAGAGATGGATACTAAACCCACAAATAACAAAAGAAAAATAATATATTCAAAGAATTATGGATGAATTAGAAATATTTTTAAGGTTAATTTAAAACAACACACTAGTTTACAAGATCTATGGGACACCACAAAGACTTTCATGAGAGGTATATCAATAGCTTACATAGTTAAGAAAAACAAAGAAAAATGGAAGAAACAGAAGGAATTACAAGAAAGGATTTAAAAAATTGAACATGAGCTTCAAAAAGATCCAAAATATATGGAAGCCAAGAAAGAAATAGGGATGATTATAGATAAATTAAATCTGATAGCTACAGAGGAAAATGCACACAATTTAAAAATGGTTAAACACATTTTTTAAGCAAATAAGCCAGGAAGGTGATTGTCCCATAAATTAAAGATAAAGAGAAAAGATTAATCCAGCAATTTAAGGATGAGGAAGGGAAAGTATACCATCAGATGGAGGAGAAAAAGAAAATTGTGCAAAGGTATTTTGATGAGCTCTATAAGCAAGAAGAAATTATGGAAGAAAACATTAGCCATAATCTGGAGGGAAACAGTCTGAGCCCAATCTCTGAAGAAAAAAGGGAAATGCTCAATAAAGAAATAACATTGGTAGAGCTACGAAAGGTGATACAAAAACAACAAAACAACAAAATGCCAGGTCCGGATGGTTTACCCAGAGAATTATATAAAAATCTATCTGAAATATTCGAACCAATGCTATTAGAATTAAATAGCGAGGCATTAATGGAAGCTAGACTCCCGAGGTCCTGGTCCAAGACATACAACTCTTTAATTTCAAAAGATGGCACTAATCAACAACTAATCTCGAACTATAGGCCAATCTCGTTGCTAAATACGGATTATAAGGTATTCATGATAATATTGGCAGAAAGAATGAAACCGATTCTGAGTGAAATTATACATACAGACCAGAATGGTTTCCTGCCAAATAGACAAATCAAAAACAATATTAGAATAGTACTAATATTGAATATTATGAAGCCCACCCAGAAAAACATGCAGCCTTAATTTTCCTAGATGCGCAAAAGGCATTTGATAATCTCAGTTGGCAATTCATGTTATACCAAATTAGAAAATTGAATTTTGGCACCAACATAGAAAAAACATTACAAGAAATATACTCAAATCAGAAAAGCGAGTGTATTATTAAATGGAGATTGCATGGAAGACTTTGAAATTGCGAAAGGAGTGAGACAAGGGTGTCCACTATTGCCTCTGCTATTTTTCTTGTCTTTAGAAGTGTTACTAGCTGCAACCAGACAAAACCCAGAGATTCAAGGAATCAAAATCAGAAATTAGGAATATAAAGTTCAGGCATTTGCCGATGATTTGGTATTTATAGTGAAAGACCCAATGAATATGGGACCAATATTGTTGTAACAAATAGAAAAATTTGGGGAAGTGGCAGGATTCAAAATAAATAAAAATAAAAATAAGATGATAGTTAAAAACTGTATAACAAAGCAGAAAGCAGAATTAGAAAACATAATGGGACTGCAGATAGCAAAAAAGGTGAAATACCTGGGAATTTGGTTATCACCCAGATGTTCATCATTAAAAGAGGACAATTATGTTAAATTGATTAAACAAATCAGGAAAGAATTGGAATTATGGGTGAAATTGAAGCTGTCTCTATTAGGAAGAATAGCCGCACTGAAAATGAATACTTACCAAAACTAATATACCTATTTTAAATGATCCCAATCAAATTAGGGAAACCCTTCTTCACAGAATTAAACAAAATGACATCTAAGGTTGTCTGGTTGGGCAAGAGGCCATGTATCAAAATGAAACTATTATAAGATAACAGAAGCAGAGGTGGTCTTAGACTACCAGAGTGGGAGCTCTACTACCAAATAGCGGTGTTGAATTGGGTCAAAGATTGGGTCAAATTAAGAGACAAGAGAATCTTAACACTAGAAGGACATGACCTCCTGATAGGTTGGCATGCATTTTTGTGGGAAAACAAAAGTAATATACTATTTTAACCAACATTTAATAAGGAATTCATTGATTACAACAAGAAACTCAAAAGTAAACATTATATGGAAATCCCATGATGGCTGTCAACTATGGAGGCCATAATCCATCCAAATAGATTAGACTTAAGGAAAATGGTAAGCTACAAGGAATTATTAGATAGTCAAGGAAAATTAAAATCAAATCAAGAATGAAAGGAAAATGGAATTATAATCGATTGGTGGACATATTTGCAAATCCAAAATAAATATAAAAAAGATTCAAAAGATTTTGGCTTTGACAAAGGGCACTAATTAGATGAAATCTTAATGGGGCTGGAACAAAAATTTATAAAATATATAGTTATTTATTAAACTTCAAAATGGAAGAGTAAACAGTGAAAGGTACAATGATTGCATAGGCACAGCATTTTGGATATAACATAGAATTAGGGGAATGGGAGAAAATATGGAACGCAAATTATAAGCTAACTATATCCTCAGTTTACAAAGACAAAATGTTTTATAGATGGTATTTAGCCCCAACAAGATTAGCAAAAATCTGGAACTTCCGGTTTGTTGGCTTCGGTGACAGCAGGGATTCGCGTTTCTCCGTGATCCCCGCTGTGCTAGCCGCCTTGGTGCCTCCGATCCTGACGGATTTGGAGGCTAAGGCTGCCCTGTTGGGGTAGCTGAAGACAGGGGGGATCCGGACAGGGGTTGAGGGGTATCGCAGACCCCCTCCCCAGCCGGCAATAACCCCCTTTTCTCAAGACGGTGGAGCGGCGGTCTTAATGGCCGCCACAAAGAAGCTGGCAACTGGATAAAGAATGTACAGGAGGAAGAAGAAGGAGTTTTAAAACGAAAGTTTTTGCTTGGTCGAACTGGGACCTTAAGGATATATTCAAATACCTGGGAAAGTATTGGCTCTTTTCTGGATGCTACAATGTTCCTAATTGATGTTTTCAGCGGCGAAGGAAAGAGTTGAAAAGGGAAAGTGACTCTCCCTCCCTTATGGAATTAACAAATGGACAAGGAAAACCTGCTTTATAATAGAAGGTAAAACCTAAACTCCTTTGTTATAAGTGGGAAGGGAGAGGCTTGGAAAAAAAAATTATTCTAAGACTTTGCTGGAGGAGATGCCTTGAAGATAAAGAGAATAGAAGTTAATTCTAAAAAAGATTTAAAGCATAGATTGGGCATTTTTTTCCCCCTAATTTGATTTCACCCCTGGAGGAGAAACTGTAAAAGGAAGAAGTTTGTACTCTGCCTGGACTGTTTGATAACTTTGGGATTTGGGGACTTTTGGAAACTGCTCTAAGCTTGGAAATAATTGACTGGCTTAATAATAAGAAGAGGATACAGAAAAAGAAGAAGAAACAGTTTAAAATGGCTCTATCTCTTGATGAACTAAAAAAACAATATTTAAAAATAAGGAAAGAAGGCAAAGATGTTATGGGAGAAGCCCTTTGTTTTCTAGATATGGCGCTTGTCATGTGTCAGCAAATTAAACAACAGCTGGAAGAAGCCGAGGAAGAAGAAGCCATTTTTAACGAACTAAATGGTGTGACTAAGAAAGAAAGGAGAAAGAGAGGAGCGAAAAGGAAGGACTTAAGAAATAAAAAAATATTTATGAAAGAGAAAAATAAGATGCAAAAACAACAGAATGTTAGAAAGCAAAAGGAAAGAGGAATGCAACAGAAAGGGAAAACCAAGAAGGCAGAGGTCTGGAGTGGAGGGGGTAAAAAGTTTAGGTGGACTAAGAAGGAAAGGGAAAAGGGGGGAAAAAGTTACAAAGGTACAAAACAAGATGGAGAAAAAAAATTCTTTTAGGAATAATGGGTAATGTATGGGGTTTTTTTTAAAAAAAAAGGGGGATTCTGCAAAGTACACATGAGTATTGTAATAGTGGTATTCGTATTATAAGTAGATAATCAGAATTTTTTAAGATTTAATATAAGATTAAAATATTAAGGTATAACTTTAAAATGTTTAATAATGAATGATTTTAAGTTTTAATAAAATACTAAAGGGAATGTCTAAAATATTAGTTTAAATATAGAGTCTAATGGATTAATGTGTTGATTGTTATGGATTTACTATTTTTGTATTGGTTTTTGAAATAGTAGAATGTACTAAGCAGAATCTGACTGGGATTTAGGTGTTATTTTAAATTTTAATTTAGGGGAATGATAGAAAGGCATCATACTCTGATTAGTGATTCCAGGGGAAACTATTTTTTTTTATATTGGAAATGAGACAGATGTAAATGGAGAAATGGACAAAAGATATAAAAATATTTTCATAAAGCAAGATTAAATATATAAAACAGAATTAAGATGATGGAAAAGTGGAGTGGAGTTATATAATAGATATAGAATGGCAAACAAGATAGGTAATGGTATATAAGAGGAGCAGGAACTTAATTGAAGTCCATATAGAAAGAGGTAATCTGGGGCAAGCGACTTTCTAAAAGAAAGTTTTATGTTTTTATGTTTATGTCTTATGTGTGTGTGTTCAATTAAGAATTAAATAATAAAATCTCGGAGGAAGATTAGATGAGTAAAATATAAATGTGATGATTGAATAGTAGATAAATTAGAAAGGAAATATGATCGAATAATGACTAAAGAGAAATAATGGGGAATTTGGTAAAGGGAATGTACGTGTTTATATGGAAATGGGATAAACTATAAGTATGTGATATAAAACAATGTGTTACCTGCCTTGTAAAGATTCATAATGGAAAGAGGTTTTATGTTTTTAATGTTTAATGATGTTTTGTTTTGTTTGTTTGTTTGTAAAATCAATAAAACTTGTTTAAAAAAAAAAAGATTAGCAAAAATCTACCCCAACACAAGCCCCAAATGTTGGAAATGCAAAAAAGTTGATGGTACATTTTACCACATGTGGTGGTAATGCCCTGAGACCAGGACATTCTGGATCCAAATTAAAAACTGGCTACAAGAGATTACTGGTTACCAGATTGAGTTCAGATCAGAAATCTTTCTCCTAGGAATCATTAAAGATCAAATACCAAAAGAAGTAAAATACCTATTGCTGCATATTACAACAGCCGCCAGAATAGCTTTTGCACAAGTATGGAAAACTCCTAATGTCCCTAATGAAGAATTGTGATACTTCTCCATTTGGTGTCCCCACCATTTGAAGCCAATAATTCCCAGATGGAAAAGAGGTCCCAATCACTTTCTTTTCACTGACCTTGTCATCGCTGAATGAAACTTCAGCCAGCTGAACAAGGAAGCTTTGGATGTGGTCACAGGAATCAAATGCTTCCATGAATGCCTTTATGGCAAACCATTTGACCTTGTGACTGATCACAAGCCACTAGTGGGCCTGTTTGCCAGGGACCATCAAATGTCATAAGTTTTGTCCCCTCTCATGCTGCACTGGACTGTGTTCCTAGCTGCATACAGCTACCACCTCTGCATTGGCCAGATAAGATCCTTAGCCATGCTGATGCCCTCAGCCCGCTCCTGACTGTTGTGGAGGATCTGATTCCAGTATCATCAGTTTTATTAATTGACAACCTGGTATCTGGTCCCATTACAGCATTGGAGATTGCTCTACACTCCGCCAAGGATCATGTCATCGTCCAAATGCTCAACTGGGTATGGAGGGGGTGGCCAAAGGGGCCAGTCAGCATAGAATTTCTTCTCTGCCACACTCGGCAACATGAGCTGTCCATTGAATGGGGCTGCCTACTCTGGGGGAGTCATGAGGTGGTATCCTAGAGCCTGTGGTGGCCAGTTTCGAAAGCTCTTCATGTAGCCCCCCCCCCCCCCAAGCATCATGCTGATTAAGGCACTTGCCTGCAGTTATGTCTGGTGGCCCAACTTAGACAAGGCCATTGCTGATTGGGTCTCATCTTGTCAGCCTTGCCAAGAGTCAAGGCCAGCCCCACATCTGCTCCAGCATGTGAGTGGGAAGCACCCAGGACACCTTGGTTGAGGGTGAATATTGACTTTGTGGGGCCATTCTATGGACAGACTTTTATGGTGGTTATGGATGCATATTAAAAATGGCTTGAAGTAGTACTCATGACATCGACCACCTTGGATGCTGTGATCAAAGCCCTTAAAAGGCTGTTTGCAATCCACAGACTGCCAGACACCCTCGTTTCAGACAATGGGCCACAACTCACATCAAGCCAGTTCAAGATGTTCCTGGTGGGTCATGGCATTTGTCATGCCCTGATTGCACCGTTCTACCCTGCTAGCAACAGGCAGGGTGAGCGGATGGTCCAATCAGAAAAGGAAGCACTAGCAAGGATGGGCCTGGGGGACTGGCAAACAAGGATAGATGTGTACCTCCTGGACCAGCACATCACACCAAACTCCACCACCAACAGGAGTCTAGGCAAACTCCTAATGGGTCGCCACCTGTGGACTGACTTGGACCAGCTTCACTCAGATTACTCCTTGGCGATCCCTGAAGTCTCAACCAGCTAGTTCCAATCATTCTCACCAGGCAACCTTGTCTATGCCCACAACTACACCAGGGGCTCTTCCTGGATTCCTGCCCAGGTAGTAGACATTACTGGGCTGTGTTCTTACAGAGTGATACTCGATTGATGTGGCACCGCCACATCAATCAATTGCATGGCACCTCTAAACTTCCATCTGCCACCAGCCAAAATGAACTCCACTAGAGACAACCCCAGCTAAGGATACACCAGCTTAGCCACCACAAACAACAATACTGACAAGGGACTGTGGTGAGTCACAAATGCCTGCTAACTCAGTTCCTCTTGTGTTAGAAGCACCAGTGATCAAGCTCTTGTTGCTGCCACAAGCTGCACCTGAAGCAGTGTCAGCCACTCTGCCTATTCAAGGCTCCAAAGCTATGGGTCTTGAGATGGAACCTCATAGATTGGGATGGACACATTGCTGCCCTAAAGGACTACATATGTTAAATTGTTATTTTGATCACCATAATGCTCCATCTTGGTGGGGAGGGATGTTATGTATTGTACATAGTGTATAGTTGTCAGTGATTTCAGCAAAGTCATTGGCTTCAAGGAAACAGTCGAAACAAACAAGGTAAGAATCCCATGTCTCAGATGCTGGGTTGTATGGAGCAAAAGGCAGTAGTGCAGCCATTTCCCAAGAGACTGGTGTGAACCCCATGCAATCTGGGTTGAGGCATTTATGGTCAATGAAATGGTAGCAACTGTGGATCAGCTCTGGTGATTTAGCTCTGAGGTCAGTTTGCAGTGATCAACTCTTTGCAGCTTCAGCTTCCATTTGATCCCACCTTTGTCACCAGTGTTACATTCTGGGCAAAGAATGGAGGTGAGGCCGGAGTGATTTCTAACAGGTCTTTATTCAATACTGCCTGTGATGCAACTGAACTCCCTTACTGACATAGCTCCTTTTATAGGAAACTGATCAGCCAAACAACCAATCAGGAGAAAGTATTTTCCTATTCCAACAGAGGACCAGAATGAGAACTTCAACTGACAAGTATATACTATATACAATAAATACATCCTCCAAATTTGTATAAGAGATCTATATCAGTTGTTTAAGCAAAGATCTGTGTCCAAATATTACTGAAAATATAAAGGAGAGGGATTGTTTTTATATAAGAAATTGATGTGTTCTGAATGAAAAGTAGCATATTCTGAGGTAAGGCCTGCCAATAATAATTTTTTTGAAAAACATTAATAATGTCATTTCTGACCTTCAGAACTGAAACTCTGCACTGGCCAAGTATTTTTAATATTTCTGTCAGGTATAACATGTAGGACCAAGAAGAGAAGGAGCAAAGCTAGAAGTACTCTTATATTAGGGTGCGGGCCTTTTTAAAAAAAATTAAATTAGATCCCGCTCAGATGTTCTGCTTATATGTACCAGTAGTTAAAGTCTGAGAATGTTTGTATCATTCTGCCCTTATTTGTTATTTGGGTAGAATTTACAAAAGTACAATAGTTAGTGAATTGGGTGAAAACACTCACCAGTTGGTTTTGGTAGGCAGTAACAGCTGTAAACACTGTCTCTGGGAATATAAATGTCCTGAATTCTTCAGATTTCAAGTTAAGCAAGGAGGCTGTGTGATCTTTCTTTTTGATGATATGCACTCTAGGTTGATATTTGTGCATTGAATTTAATATTATCTAGTGAGAATAAGGAGAGAAAGCACAATCAGAATCATTTTCAGTCACCAAATTATATTATCACATCCATTAAAACTGCCAAACCAGAAGGACAAAAAAAGATACGCCAGAAACTTGGCTAGTATCAGAAAAAAACATAGATAATTTGAATCCTGGTCTTAGTCTTAGCCTACTGTATGCCAGTTGCCACAAATTAATTCCACTCCATGAGGTTCAGTAAGAGAAGGATGCTAAAGATTTTAAAATGTAGACAGATAAAAGCCAACATGGTTTTCTTCCTTAGTTTTTGTCACTCAATCAGATTCCCAGAAGGGTTTTGAAAGTCTCAGAGGTACTAGTGCTAGATAGCTTCAAAACAAATAATAAGACTATTTCTACTTAAATTCCCATTTAAATAAATAACAAGGCAAATTACATTTCTTCGTATTCAGTCTTGATGTAGCCAGATATTCAGTATTTATCCTAAATTTAAATATGGAGATTTAATTTTACATCAGGGATGCAAAAGGCTTTTGGTTAAGAGTCACACATGGCATGCTGAGGAACTTGCTCCAATATATGGCAGAATCAAGACAACTTTGGTTTAGTTTAATTAAACTGATATACTATTATGTAATATTATGTAACGATATCTGTAGACATCTAATACTTTCCTGCTTCTATGGGCTAAATGTAAGTTGCTTTCTCAAGTTTTGCATAATTGCAGATTCCAACATTTAGACTTGTTTCATTGTTCTTCAAAACAGATCAAACAAAAAGAAGATAGGATAAATTTTCAGGACAGAAATTCTTAAATAATTAACAGTTAGCTGTTACAGATGGCTAAAAATGGGCTTTCAGAATAGAAGAATAAATTCTAAAATATTTTCTGTGGTGTCAAATATTGTTTCATGCCCCATCCCCTCCTCTCAGCCCATGAAATTTTACAGCTTTTAAAGTTTGCTTAATCATAGGAACTATTGCTGGTTTTTTGGCATTTCCAACAGGTGTGGCTGAAAGGCCCTGAGGGTGGAGCATGGTTTTCCCTTCTCACAGGACCAGGTACTCACATGACCATGCTGATCCAGCTCATTGTTTGTGAGTTTCACTTTTTCAAATGATACCATCTGCTTCAGCATTTGTTCCCCAGTAAATGGAGAATCTGGATGCACATATAGCCTGGAAAGCCAAACAACAAAGCTCATCAAGACCCAGCAAGCAGATAGAAAGATTGATGGATGCTGTCCATAAAACATGAGCACTTAAACTAGTAGACATCATCCTCAAAACTTCAATTCAGTTTGGCTAACTATAGACTCTTCTCTTAAACCCACACATAAGGAAAAAATAGCCAAAGAATAGAAATAAATCTAAATGATACTTAGTTTTAGATGAAAAACTTCTAGAAGGAAATATTCAGCCACGGGATTTTGCAAGATATTTGCACCAAACAAATGAACCAAATAACAAAAGAACATTTTTTTTATTATTAGAAGCTGAATTTTCTGAAAATTGACTCTTTGGATTTTTCCATTCTGAATATTATTTTTCCTTATTCTTTTCTATTGTGACTCATCTTTCCTAATCTTTTAACAATTTTAAATGATGATTTGTCTAAACAGAATAGAAATACTAGTTTCATACATAGAATTGCAGAAGGTGGGAGGTAGACGGAGACTTAAAAAGATAAATCTTAAATAACAGTATGCTAATATTACAGCTTAGAAAGAGGGGAAGTTACCTTTGTTTGATGAAATCAAAGATATTTCAATGTTACAGCCATCTCTCAGTGTTAAAGCATATTCTTTTTATGCTCAAAAACTTCAGGAAAGATTCCCATTATAAATCTGAAAATCTAGCAGTATACATAAATTTAGCACTAAACTATAGGAACCTATTATCTACTATGTTTTCCACATTAATTTGATTATTAAGACAGGTTTTTCTGGCCCTTCATGTATCAATCATATAAAATAATAGGATACTTTCATATTAGGTGATCCAAGAATTCTTCTTTTACCAGCAATCCGAGCAATGATTCACAATGGACTTCTGGCCCTTTGCATTTAAAAATATTAATTAAAAGCTTACATAAAGTAAAAATAAAACAGCTACAGTAAAACATCAATGCATTATTATTCATAAAAATATTATGAAGCCACAGCTTATTATGATCTTGATTCAAAAATGGCTTTTCTGGCATAAAGCACTTTTTTTCTAGCCAGAAAAATAATATAAATTGCAAGAGGGTTCATGAAGAATATAACATTTTCTACTTGCATAGTTTTGACCCTCTCAGAGTATAGAAAAGACTTCATTCCATATTTTTGCTCTTGAAAAATTCTATATCCATATCCCTATATGAATAAGGACACAGCATGGCTTACTTACAAGCACACTGGATAAAACCAATCTGTAGAACAGCAACCTCTGGTGAATTCCACTGAAATCAACAGGAAATTCTAATAAATATGACCAACATAAAACAGACCCACCAAGTACTTCATCTACTGGTCTCATCACAAATAAATGTTTTTATTTAAAGCTGTTATTCCCTGGACCTTTAGAAAGGCTCAGACATATTTTTATCTTTTCATGAATGTTTAATGTTTCCATATATGAAGTTTGGTCTCTATCTTTTTGTCTAAATGGACTACACTGTTTTTCTGTCCCAAAAGCTATTCTGAGCTTGAAATAACAACACATAGGTCAGAATACAATACAATTCTCTTACAACCATTCATTTAGTGACCATTTAAAGTTACAACAGCACTGAAAAAAGTGACATGACCATTTTTCACATTTATGACTTTTGCAGCATTCCCATGATCATGTTATCAAATTTTGGTGCTTGGCAACCACCATGTATTTATAACATTACAACATTCCAAGGTCCTGGGAGTATTATTTGCAACATTCTTGGGGAGCTTCTGACAAGCAAAGACAATGGGGGAAGCTAGATTTGCTTAACAACCATGATTCACTTAATTTCAATTATTCACATAATGATCATGGCAAAAAAATTGTAATATGGGGCACAGCTTACTTAAAAATTGTCTTGCTTAGCAATGAAAATTTTGGGCTCGATTGTTGTAAGTCAAGAACTACCTGTATAGTCAGTGCATAAACAAGAAGTAGAATAAGATATAGTGAATGTTCCCTTCCCCCCATTGACTAATAATTGTTGTTAGAGCAATAGCTCAATTAGAACAGCATTTTTAAAATCATGGATTGAAAAGAGCAAAGGATTGTTTCTTTCATTTAAGGAAAAAGTAAACACTCTGAACTTGCACTTTAGCTATAAAATCTCAGAAAAGATAGAAGAGGTACCAGCAAGCTAGAACTCATAAGGATGGTATCTCTTTCAGACTTTTGATTGGGTTAATAAGGCTATTTAAGCAATGACTCAAAATTGATTTGTTTTTCCTGAAGGAATTTTAACTTCATGCCACATACTGTACACACAAAGTTGGAAAAGAACGATTTAATGGTCATCTGTGATGAAGCATTATGAATGAGAATGCTTTCAAATGATGCTGGATAATCCTGGAAAATCCTTATTTATTATAGAGTTGGCAGATGTACTGCTGAAAGTTATTTCTGTATGAATGTCACCAAAGCTTACCTACATCAATGACTTTTTCTTTCTTTCTGAGTGCCCCTTATAGAAGAAATGAATGTATAGGTCCTTCTGAGATCAACCAATGGAATTTAATTTCATCAACTTGCAAAACACAATTACTACTGTTTCAAAAAAATACATTTGGAAGTAAAAGCTTTAGAACCAAAGTTTTAGAACACAGATGGTGATCATGAAAAGGCAAAGTCAAAACTGCCAAGGCTTAATACTAGAGTTTAACTTTTTCTTTCAATTTAAATCACTGAGGTTTTCAGTTTAATCTGCAATAAGCTCGAATTGGAAAGCAGACAAACACATCACATTAAAAAGGGTTAAAGCTAGTGCAATCAGAGGATAATCTTTTTTTCTGAAGCATGCATACAAAACTTCTTTCCATAATGGTTATGATGGAACCTGTAATAAATGCAACTTCAAAGACTGGAAATTAACAGTTTCTTCAGATTTTAATATTTATGAAATACATTTTGTTCCTTGCAATTTTCTTTACAAGAGATCCTGCCTTGTTCAATAAAGGTTATTCCATAATAAATGGACACAAGTAACAACCTCTCAGTTGTGTTTATTAATTGAGACTAAAAAATAATAGAAAAGGATAACTAAAACATGTGATCTGAAAGATATCTTGAAAAAGAATAGCATTATTTTTCCTCCTGAAAAATAAGTGACTTATTTTAATACAACAAAAATGTTAAGAAAAGAACTGAATAGTTGAACAATAGGTTACATCACTTTGCATATTAGACAAAGGCCTTTTGTTACTGATTAATTTATGCCTAGAAATTTTAAGCATTTCAATGAATGAAAGGGGACAGAAAAGTATATACTGCTTCTGTGTCTGTAGAAACACATTTTGTATCCATAAGCATTCTTTTTCTGCTTATTCAGCTCCTGCTGTAATTTTTGGAAACCAAAGAAAATATTAATAGCAGAGGTGTATATGTGTGCACAAGTGTCTGCATGTATGTACATTATTTTCAAGTGAACTAACCTTGCAGGCAGAGGGGGGTCTGCTTTTCCAGCAACCAGCCAGGAAGATCTATGGTAGGCATATCTGTATCTCTTGTTGTCCACTGGAACAATATCCATAAGCACAATGAACTTGGCTTCTGGATCCACACCAGAAAAGGAAACCCTAATGGTTGGAAACATTCTTCTGAAACAGAAAGAATGAAATGAGAAAAAGAATATGTAAAGAGAATAATCCCTCATAATTGATTTAAGAAAACACAGCCTTACAGCATGGGAGAGAGGGGAAGGGTGTTTTCTTGTAATCTTTGTGTTTGGGGATTTTTAAAATAAGCCTTATTCATTATTCATTCATCTTATTCATTATAAGGCCAATGGACTCAGACTGTGTTGTAATTGACATATATGTCTGCTTTTGTCCCTTCCAGCCCTACTGGCATACACATTTCACAAATGGAAAAGAAGGGAGGCAGGTAAAGATTTCAGAAGGCAATAGAGATTCTCAAGAATTACAGCATTTTCAAAAGCAGAATAATATAGTAATCAACTGAATAGAGATTGTGCAAACACAGAGGGTACTTTTGTTGAGAGACAATTTATGGGCATAGAACCTAACATTGTCACCAGATGCATTTCTCTACACATCTAATGTTATAATATAGAAATAGTTGTAACTCTGGATCTTGAATAAATTGTAGAAATATTACCCATTTAAGCTTCCATGACAGCTGAAGCAAATAATTATTTTCTCTGTATTGCACATATATAGAATAGAATTCTTTATTGGCCAGGTGTGATTGGACACACAAGGAATTTTTCTTTGGTGCATAAACTCTCAGTGTACATAAAGAAAAAATAAATTACATTCAGCAAGAATCATAAGATACACTTAGTAATAGTCATAGGTTACTAATAAGCAATCAAATCATACTAGGGAACAAATAAAACAATATAAATTGTAAAGATACATGTGGTTATAGTTATAAGTTGGAAGAGATAGGTGATAGGAAGGATGAGATGAATAATAGTAATACAGTCTTACTAAATAGTTTGAAAGTGTTATGGGAATTAGTTGTTTAGCAGAATGATCACATTTGGGAAAAATGTTCTTGTGTCTAGTTGTTCTGGTGTTCAATGCCCTATAGCGTCATTTTGAGGGTAGAAGTTGAAACAATTTATGTTCAGGATGTGAGGGATATGTAGATATTTTCACAGCCCTCTTTTTCATTCATGCAGTACACAAGTCTTCAATGGAAGGCAGGTTTGTAGCAATTTTTGTGTGTGTGTGTGTGTGTGTAGTTCTAATTATCCGTTGAAGTCTGTGTCTGTCTTGTTTGGTTGCAGAGCCAAACAAGACCGTTATAGAGGTGCGGATGACAGACTCAATAATTCTTCTGTAGAACTGAATCATCAGTTCTTTGGGCAGTTTGAGCTTCCTGAGTTGGTGCAGAAAGAACATTCTTTGTTGTGCTTTTTTGATGACGTTTTTTATGTTAGGTGTTCATTTTAAGTCTTGAGATAATGATAGAACCCAAAAACTTTAAGGTCTCTACTGCTGATATTGTATTGTCTAGTATTGTAAGAGGTGGTAATATAGGAGGGTTTTTTTTCTGAAATCTACCACCATTTCTATAGTTTTGAGTGTATTTAGTTCAAGATTGTTCTGGTTGCACCACAAGGCTAGTTATTCAACCTCTCATCTGAATGCAGATTTGTTGTCTTGAATGAGACCAATTACTGTTGTATCATCTGCAAACTTCAGTATTTTAACAGGGGGATCCTTTGAGATGCAGTCATTGGTATACAGAAAGAAAAGAATGGAGTAAGCAGACATCCCTGGGGGGCTCCTCTGCTAACTGTACGGGTATCTAACGTGATTTTGCCTAGGTTCATGAGAAACAATCTGGTGTCAGTAACTCATCTTGATTTTCACTTCAGAAATAAAAGGAAAATTTTCGGGAGGTGAAGGAGAGTCAGCAAACTTGCACTAGATATTTTTTAAAAAGGAGAAAATGTCTCAGTGTTGATGAAAATCACACATTTAATATGACTAAATAGCAGAATTCAAATAGGAAAGTGGAAGCAAAATAAGTTTTTATTGATGTGTTTAACTGGTTTTGATTTACATTTTGCTAATTTCCCCATAATTGTAGAGGGAAAGCTCCTTCTTGGTATGTATTTTGGTCTGCTATTTTTTTAAATATTCAGCATTATGGGGGTGGGGATGTTATTGCTGAAAAAGTGCTTTAGAGATGCAAATTATTTAAAAAATTATCTGAATTCATATATTTATCGTGTAACAATTAAGTTACCGATTATCACTGGTAATTATCAGTGCCTGCCCACCTAACAATTTGAAAACATGCAAATTCCAATAGATTAATAGGTACCATTTCAATAGGAAGATAACAGCATTCTGTACAGCCAGGCTGGCCACATGACCATGAAAAATGCCTTCAGATAACACTGGCTCCCATCAAGAAATGGAGATGAGCATGGCACCCTAGAGTTGGACGTGACTGGACAGGGAAACCTTTATCTTAATAAAGTAACTACCTCAGTCTGCAATTTCTTCATTTTATTTACTTCCAACTTGATGTCGCTAAATACTATTCTCTATTCTACACTCTGCATCACTCAATGCATCGATGAAGTAGAATCCAAACTATTAAAGTTTGTCACAACTATAAAGTCCAATTGTATTAATGATTAAGGTGACAATTCAACACACCCCATTCTTTACCTTCCTTTTTCATTAACTTTTAGGCTTCCTTGAATTCTTACATGTTATGAATTATACCTTTATAGTTGGCAGTACCAACACATCTTGTGATTCTTGCAGACCAAAAAAATGTCTGCCAAACGGTTCTGTGAAGAACATTCATAATTAGTATCTAAAAATTTGTCTCAAATAACTTGTGACCAAGGTTACGTTTGGATGTAATGCCAGAAAATTTTACAAGAATCTTTCAAACAACCTCCTCCCAAGGTTTTTTTTTTAAAGCAAGTAAATCTTTTCCATCTGTATCTAATATATACCTTTAATTTAGTGTGGGTATAAATGTTTTTAAAAACAGGTTTCCCCTACAAATATTAAACATCAGGAAACTGACTTACAAGAGACTCATTGTGAGAATAAAATGACAAATGACAATAATTAGTTATTATTCTGAGCCAATGGAGGAAGATAATGTGGTATTAATAAGATCAGGTAAAGTACTTAGATTGCCTTTCTTTAGTCAGTACCATTGATTTGCAAGGATGACTGCACCATAAATCAGCATGAAAACAATAGAGCCAAGATTCAGAATGTTCTCCCATATTGGCTTCTAATTTATACTGGATTGTTTGGTTGGTTTTTCTCGAAGGCCACTATAACAAAAGTAATCCTTATAGTTTTTACCTTCATATTTAATACCAAGGGTAGTATTTAGCCACTCAGCAGGGTTATGGAGTAAACTGATGCAAACAATCCAATGAGAAATAAACAAGTACATTAAATAATCCTGGAAAATTCTTTTAGCTCTGGATGGGACTCCTACATGAAACAGATGCTACAGAAACACGAAAACAATCTAATAAAACTAGTGATCATTTCTTTGTTATACATTCTGTCCTAAACAATGTCATAACTCTTCCATTTATGTGCAGATTGTACTGTAGAGTGAGGAATAACAAAAATATTGGCACAGTAGTGTTGCAGAGTCTCCGATACACACCAGTATTTAATGAACATTTTGGATATGATTCTATGCAGAGTAGGGAGGCTTCTAGACTCTGATGAATTAAATTTCCCAAAGTGTAATACTGGCTTTACTTTCCTTGTTGCAAATACAGTGTGTATTGAATTCCTATCATCCACAGATAACATATTTATTTAGTAAAAAAGCAACAGATTGTTATTATCAACTCAGCAGTTGGAGCTGAGAGGACTAATAGGTTAACATATCTAAGGCCTGGGATGGCTGTTTTGATCTTCAAAATTGGCTCAATCCTATTTTGTTGTTCTGATTGCAAGAAACTAAAAACTGCTACTCCTCTGAAAATTGTTTCTGGTAAAATTCTCTCTATACCACCTTCCTCATTTTACAAGGGTTCTATCTAATTCATAAATTAGATTTGTTCCATTAAAATTATGGCTTGTTTTACAAAGATTTTCACTGTAGTCACTCTACTGCTTTCACTGAAATATGCTTTTCTACTTCAAATTTCTTATTTTTATTTTACCTTAAATAAAAAATTCAACTGAAGATTTGCAGTACATTTTAATATACGAATGTAGTATAGCTCTTCAAATTGAAACAGAAAGTAACGTGAGACAATTTCTGATGGCTTACATTATACATTAATGAGCAATAGTAACTTTTCAGAGTCTGCTGTGGGTTAAAGGGCAAGTGTCCAATGTATGTTTATCACTGTGAGACTTTGACATCACTATTAGTGCTTGTGTGAAACAGCCATCACAGATCAAAAATAGACCAAAAAGAACCATGTTATCTGACAACACTTCAAATGTAACACTTTTCTGTGGTGGCAATTATCCATTTAGCTGTGTGTCACTCAGTACTGTGGTGTAATAAAGCAATGACACAGTGAACAAATCAGCACCACTTTATTGTCTGACAAGATTTCTAGCACAGACTAGATGTTTAAATAATCAGAGGGATACATGTCTGGCTTCCCTTCCATGCTTGTTCATAGACAATTTTAAATAAACTTAGCAAATGTTTTCTTCCACAAAGTCAAGTCAATCCAATTTTCATTAAAACTCAACTCAAAGCTAACTTTCCTGTAGCCATGTGCCTGGTGGTGCTTTCCATGGAGCTGGTACATATCAGAGTGTGCTTCCCCTGGGAACTACGTAATAGTTTTTTAAAAATGTATTTCTTCCTATATTTTTACTGCTTCAAATACATGATTCCATGCAGCGTACAGACCAAGGTCATTATAAAAACAATTGAGCTGCTTAATACTACCAGAGGCCTAATTACCAAAGGGAAAAGAAAAGAAAAGAAAAAAGAAAAGAAAAAAGCAGTGCTCTTCTGAATGCTAAGAGCAAATTCCCCTGCTCTGGGGTTTCAGGGCCTGACCTAGCTTGTTGTTATTGTTAGTTGTGAATTCGTGTCTGACCCATCGCTACCCCATGAACAATGTTCCTCCATGCCTTCCTGTCCTCTACCATCCTCCGGAGTCCATTTAAGCATGTGCCTACTGCTTTAGTGACTCCACCCAGCCACCTCATTTTCTGCCATCCTTTTCTTCTTTTGCCCTCAATCTTTCCCAGCATTAGGCAAACTCCTTGCCAAACTCCTTTTCCAATTTTGAACTAATCAATGGTTCTGTTTCCGTTCTCACTGTTGCTTCTTGACCCCATATAGGTTTCCCAAGAGACAAATAAGATGGTCTGATATTCCTATATCTTTAAGGACTTGCCACAATTTGTTGTGATCCACACAATCAAAGGCTTTAGGGAACTCCCTATCTTTCTCCATGATCCAGCATATGTTGGCAATTTAATCTCTAGTTCCTCTGCCTCTTCGAAATCCTGCCTGTACTTCTGGTAGTTCTCAATCCACATACTGCTGGAGCCAAGCTTGTAGGATTTTGAGCATAACTTTGCTAGCGTGTGAAATGAATGCAGTGGTGCAGTAGTTTGAACATTCTTTGGCATTGCCCTTCTTTGGAATTGGAATGTAAACTGACTTTTTCCAATCCTGTGGCCACTGTTGAGTTTTCCAAATTTGCTGGCCAATTGAGTGTAGCACTTTTACTGCATCATCTTTTAAGAGTTTGAATAGCTCAGCTGCAATATTATCATATCCACTAGCTTTGTTGTTGCTCAGATTTCCTAAGGCCCATTTGACTTCAGATTCTAGGATGTCTGGCTCATGGTCAGTGGTCACTCCATTGTGGTTATCAGGGACATTAAGCTTGTTCCTGTAGAGTTCTTCTGTGTAGTTTTCCTACCTCTTCTTAATCTCTTCTATCTGTTAAGTCCTTGTCATTTTGGTCCTTTATCATGCCTATCTTTGCATGAAACATTCCCTTCATATCTCCAATTTTCTTGAAGACATCTCTGGTCCTCCATATTCTATTGTTTTCTTCTATTTCTTTTCACTGTTCATTTAAGAAGGCATTCTTATCTCTTCTAGCTATTCTCTGGAATTCTGCATTCAATTGGGTGTATCTTTCTCTTTCTCCCTTGCCTTTCACTTCCTCTCTTAAGCTATTGGCAAAGTTTCCTCAGATAGCCATTTTTCTTCCTTGCATTTCTTTTTCTGTGGGATGGTTTTAGTTGCTACCTCTTGTACAATGTTGCAAACCTCCACCCATACTTCTTCAGGCACTCTATCAGATCCAATTCCTTAAATCTATTTGTCACCTCTACTGTATATTCATCAGGGATATGATTTAGTTCATACCTGAGTGGCCTAATGCTTTTCCTTACTTTCTTCAATTGAAGCCTAAATTTTGCAACAAGAAGCTCATGATCTGAGCCACAGTCAGTCCTGGTCTTGCTTTTTACTAACTGTATAGAGCTTCCCAATCTTTGGCTGCAGAGCACGTAATCAATCTTATTTCTGTGTTGACCATCTTATGATGTCCATATGTAGACTTGTATCTTGGATTGTTGGAAAAGAACGTCTACTATGACCATCATATTCTCTTGACAAAATTCTATTAGACTGTGCCCTGCTTCATTTTGCACTCCACTTGCCTGTTATTCCATTTATCTTTTGGCTTCCTACTTTAGCATTCCAATACCCCATGATAATTATTTTTTAGTGTCAATTCTATAAGGCGCTGTAGGGCTTCATAGAACTGATCAATTTCATCCTCTTCAGCACCAGTGGTTGGGGCACAGACTTGGACTACTGTGATATTGAATGATTTGCCTTGGATTCGAACTGAGATCATTCTGTCATTTTGGGGATTATATCCCAGTATTGCTTTTCCTATTTTTTTTTTTATTGACTATGAGGGCTGCTCCATTTCTTCTGAAGGATTCTTGCCCACAGTAGTATACCTGATCATCTGAATTCACCCATTCCTGTCCATTTTAGTTCACTGATTCCTAAGATGTCGATGTTCAGTCTTGTCACCTTGTTTGACCACATCCAGCTTACCTTGATTCCTGGATCTTACATTCCAGGTACCTATGCAGTATAGCTCTTTACAGTATCAGACTTTCCTTTCACCACCAGATACATCCACAGCTGAGAGTTCTTTCAGCTTTGGTCCAGTCGCTTCATTCTTACTAGTGCTACTAGTACTAACCCTCTGCTCTTCCCCACTAGCATATTGGACATCTTCCAACATGAAGGGCTAATCTTTCAGTGTTTTTGCCTTTTGGTACTGTCCATAGGGTTTTCATGGCAAATATACTGGGTTGCCATTTCCTTCTCCAGTGGATCATGTTTTGTCAGAGCTCTCTGTTTATGACCTGTCTATCTTGGGTGGCCCTGCATGGCATAGCTCATAGCTTCATTGAGCTATGCAAGCCCTTTGCCACAACAAGGGAGTAATCCATGAAGGAGGTTTAAGCTTAAGCTGTGCTAAAACTACAAATTCCAGAAATCCCAGCAATTGTCACTTTTCCTAAGCAATTGTAGAAAATTATCACACGTCTGAATAGTACCAGCTGTGGGTAATATGCCCCAAACCCTGCCAAGCAATATTCCAGTCTTACCTTCCTGATTTTGTGATTATCATCTCAGTCCCTAGTTCATGGAATTTGTCCCAAAGGTCTTTAGTTTCCAAATTGCAGGAGATCTTAGCCATCTCCTCACTAGGAATAACTGGAGTGGTGGGGATTAGTGGCTCTGTGCAGAGAGAGGAAGGGCTGCTACTGCTGCTGAAATCCCCATGGGTGTCCAAGTTTGGCAAATCACTCAGAGGCTGAGAACAAGATGAATTCTCCACGAATTGCTCTGAAAAGAGGACAAAAAGAAAAGCAAGAGGCTGGTGAGAAGATCCACCATGGTTTTGTGTGTGGGAGGGCTGCAAGTAGCTGATCTGGCTGGTTGCACATAAAGCTGCAATCCCAGAGCTGTAGACTAGAATTTAAAGATGACCAAAACTATTATAAGAATCCAATGGCAATATGCTCCTATGGAGCTGTCTACTCATGGAGTCTCCTTGAGTCAAGCTCCATGGAGGGAAAGCTTCCCAACTTAATTAAATAAAGCCAAAACAAATGTGGCTGGACTAATCAGAAATGAAGCTGACTGATTCCAATATCAAGTAAAAACCTGGACATGAAACTGACCAGCTTTGGGAAAATACTTTCAAAGCCCAGAAATGAAACTGAACAAATTTTAAAATGACTTCCTTTTGATCGATAAATGAGGCTTCAACTTTATATAGTTTATTATCTCCTTCCCATTTCTCCCTTAAGAGAGATCAGTGGTGATATTCAGCCAGTTCTGACAGGTTCTGCAGAACCGGTAGTGGAAATTTTGAGTAGTTTGGAGAACCGGCAAATACCATCTCTAGCCCCACCCCCATCTATTCTCTGCCTCCTGAGTCCCAGTTGATCAGCTGGTCTTCTTTTGTTGCCCTGCACAGGAGAACAGAGCTGGAAAGCAGGTTAGTGGGGTGGGGAAGGAATTGAAATTTTGAAGTATCCTTCCCCTGGAGTGGGGTGGAAATGGGGATTTTACAGTATCTTTCCCCTGCCATGCCCACCAAGCCATGCCCACAGATCTGGTAGTAAAATAATTTGAATACCACTAGGAGAGATCATTAACAATCGGAAAGCTGAGCACTGGAACTCCAGCAGAAATTTAGCACTCCTGAATTTTAGGTTAAGAATTTCTAAAACTAAAAGAAATGGATTTATGTTAATCTTCTCCAGAAAATGAAACAAAAGGACTGATCAATTTTACACAATAAATTCACTCCAATGTCTAATAATCATGGCAGCTTTTGTGAACTTGGCTTTTAATAAAATTTGTTAGTCGGAAAAGATACTGCCAGACTGATATTTTTTCCTTAACACAGCTTTCTTCTTACAATGGAAATCAACAGTAATGGAAAGGGGTGGGGAAGGGAGAAAAAGAAAGAAAGAAGTCATCTAGTGGGGTTCTGCTTCTGTTTTTACATCTTGTTGATTCTGCAAGATTTTAATTCAGAAAAAAATAGCCTATTCTCCAAATATATTTGCATTTATAATTGGATTTACAATATTCCCATGAATGGCCAAGTGTCAATGCCAGTGAATAGAAGGATCAAAATCCCCATCAAAATCTGGCAGAAAATCCAGGAACTGTTTAGATAGAAACATTTATAGGTTTATGCAATTCCTAGTTGATTTTTATCCTTGCATAAAGAAAGCTAGATTATCAGAGCAGCTACTATATCCAGTTTTCTACTTATAGAGGTACTTGCTAGTTAAACAGCATTCAGTAACAAAATTATAGAGCAATTTCAGCATCTCACAAAATGTTGGGAGGTCAGAATAATTCAAACAGTGGCTGTTATATGTCTTTAATTTCAATTATTTTTGAGGGGAAAAAAGATTTTCCTACATGAATTGCCCAGAAGAATTTTAGACCACACATAGCTAGTTGCAGTGTGCAGCCACTTCTCTTGTGGGATTTATTTATTTATTTAGCACGTTTTAGCAGGGATCATTAAGGTGGCAGCCTGCCTTCTCTGTGAACATTTTTTTCAAACTTCCGAGCTGCCGACCTCAGCTGTGCACAGGCCCAGCGTGAGCCTTACCACGTGAGCCACCGCAGCCCCCTCTCTTGGGAAACAACATAAAAGTGAAAATAAGCTATCACTGATCATAGATGGACAATGGGAGTGCTACTGGTTTTAAATAATATTTTATGAATTCCCAGAACCTTGGTCAGGAATCATTGGTTTAACTGGGTGTTGTCTTTAGGAAACTTGTTGGATATATGTTACAAATCTGGTTTATTCAGCAGGTGGTTTTACAGCGCAGAGGCAGCCCTGTCAATAGGTCCAACTGTAACAATATTTAGATTTCAGAGATATATTAATAGTGTCATTTTAAAAACATTTTCTAGAGGTCAGTGAACACAATGACATTTAATTCCAATCTGTGATGCAGATTGCATCACTTAAATATGTGGCCACTTTCCTCCAAAAATGGCTGCTTTAGAAGAGGCTTGCTCACTGAGAACTTAACCATACTTGATTCACTTAATTTCAGTTTTCTGGAAACATTGCTCAATCATAATGGAATCAAGTTGGGTAGGTTCATATAGCCCACTAGTTGCTGACTTCCCATAAATCTGCTTGCAAGATTGTTAGAAGAAAAGCAGAATGGAAAACCCTGCCCAGTACTTTGAGTTGTTAAAGAAAAATCTAGAATATAGATGAGCCTTGTGCAAAATAATTGCAGACCCACAATCTTGCAGTCAAAATGAACTCATGAAACCTTTACTTCATTTTACTCTGATTTGACTTTCCCCTCATTAGGAAGAAGAGACTGTATGAAACAGTGGAGGAGCAAGTCTGGATAAATCCAGATTCAAATCTTGGTTTCTACCAAGAATGCCAGAAACTGACCCATAGATTTTTAGCCCAATCTTTTAGAATAGTCAAGATAAATGGGAAACAGAGAAAACCTTGAGCTCCATGAAGGAAGGGCAGGCTACACATTCAATTAAAAGACAAAAATAGGGAAGAATTGGGGAGATGGTCACTCCAACAATTGTCAAGATACCCAGAAGGCAGTCCACCTAGCTAGCTCAAAACTGCCAGAAACCATGTGCTTAAGTCTGCTTAATGGTTAATACACCACTGGGGAGGGGGTCCTGGACTAATAGGATCCATGCTGTGTAAGCACATTAGATGATGCCTTGGTTTCCAAGTCATGGGAATCAGGGAAATAAATGAGTGAAATGCCCAAGACAATCTTTGGCATTTTCTCATGAGTGATTTACAACTTCACTGGTCGCAATGGTTGGGTGATGCTATAAATCACAATCAGCTTTCAGCACTCTACAAATTTAGATGAGGTGACTTTTTCCTGAGTAGATGCACACCAGACAGCAGTTTGGAAATGTCCAGTGCCTGTAGAATATTAGGTGCTATAAAGAGCTTCTAGAGAATTGTGATATCTCAGACCAATGACTAACAAATACTGACTTTTCTGGAATCCCTAAGACTGAAGATAATCCCAAATGCTTATTCTGACTTTTTTAATGTTTATTCCTCTGGAATCCCGATTTTCCCAGGGGCAAGCTCCTGGGAAATAAACAGCTCACAACTATTCAGATGTTTGAAATTCATCTTATTGGCAAAGTCCACTTAAAAGTTGAATGTTTGACTGTCTGAAACTAGCATGTCTGAATCAGTCCAGCATGAAATTATATTCCTTTCATAATGTTATTTACCGGGAACAAATAATTCTCATGTCCAAGAAATTAATAGTAATAAAGGAACCAAGTTCGTTTTTCTGGAACTCTACCTGACTGACCTGGTCAAAAATAACATATTTCACTTAAGCCCCAGTTCCACCCCCAATTCAGCCAACAATAGAAAATCTTCTTGATCTCAAACCTGCCTTATTTGCAAATCTTTCTTGAGACTGCAGTGCAGTCTGAAAAGCAGAAATCAATTTTTAACCCAGAAATTACACTAGAAAACTTCTTATCTAAGCAATTGTAAATTTAAATAAAATCAAGCAGCATTGGGTCAGCATCTGCAGGGTCTGCCGCCTAGAAGATATTCAGCAGTCAGAACTCCTAAAAATGGAATGAACTGGATCAGGCCACTGAACCATTTAGCCCAGATGTAAAGGACAGAAATCCTTTGTTGCTCTTTAGAGAAATGTGGCAAATAACTTACTTCATGCTCATCAAATAAATATGGCAAAGCCTGGAAGGTCTATTTGGCTTAACAGGGTAGGAGAACTTGGATGGATCCAGGCGAGCGTCCCATTGATGTCAGTGGATATCTCTCTCCCCTCCCTCCCCCCCTCTCTATATGGAAGCTCGCAACTAAAAAAAAGGGCTTCCTACACAGAGATCAACAGGGACAGGATACAAACAAGAGTCCGTCCCATCGACTTCAATACTTGGGCTTAACTAATAAAACAGAATATCCCCTATCACTCAGCTTATTTCCCAGTTGTCCTATACAAAGTCTAGTAGATTTTAAAGCGGCTCTGTATAATTTGGCTCTTTGCGAGTCAATTCTAAAGTTTTTTTTATGTTTGTTTTGAAAACTGTAATGAAAGGAAGAAACTCACATTTCTAGGAGCCCAGCCAGGAGAAAAACAGATATGCAATCGTACTCTTTTATAGCTAAAAACAACAACATCCAACCTATTTTCTGTCTGTTCTGCATTTATCGGAGCTCACACCTCATTAAAAAAAACTTTCAGAAAACTTCATCTCCAAAAAGATAAAAAGGCAGTTTAAGGCATTTTAAAGTTCTCCGCAGTTAATTAAAAAGGAATATTTTTTAACACAGGTTTTGTTTATATGGTCACTTTTTAACATAAGACTGAAAGTATCCCCCACCCCCCAATTGCTCTTTGAAAAATGTGTTCAGTTTTTGTAGAATGCACTATTTTCTCTAGTAGTTAGGAAGGCGGATAACGAAGCAGAAGAGAGAAGTGTTTCCTTTTTTTGCTCAGCAATGTTTGTGAACAACTCTAAAGACAGTGTTGTGGCTGCTATGTCATGGCTTTATTTTTTGCAAGTTTTCAAAACAAAATTATGGAAAATCGTTTAAAGGTAATAACTGGAGGAAAATTGGCTTTTTAAAAGGAAATCCATCAGGGCGGAGATCTATTAAAGTTTGTGAAAAATACCACCAACTCATTCAGCTTCAATCATTTTTTAAATGTTCTTGTCCTTAAGTTTGTACACTGTTTCAAGGCTGATAGCAATTTCTCTTAAAAATCATGGATACATTTCCAAATGGAAATCTTAAGGATCTGACAATAAATTGATGGATTTAAAGCTCCAATCAGGAATTGTTTATTAGATGAAAAAAAATCCCCTTGAATTCAGCCAGTATTGTTTGCAATTCGGAGTAAATCCAATTATCTTAGCACCACTCCCTGAACGTTAGTAAATACACTGATTCATTCTATGTGATTGCGTTCCTTCATCAGCAATATAGAGCGCAAAGAGTTCCAGCAATTATCTGGAAATCGGTCCTACTTGAAACCAAGGATACTTGTTCTCACTACAATGATTGGGGGCAGATCTTGTTTATTCAAATTATGGTCTGATTCTGTGCCTTCATATTTGGAAACAAGACCCACTAATTTAAATGGGACTTTCAGTGTCATTCTATGTTCTCACATCGCCAGTATTCCAGAATAGTACGTCCATTATATTATTCTTATGGTGGGAATTGGAATGTCATCGATTCCCCTTACTGTATGTAGCCTTGTACGTTTCTATCGAATGCCCAACAATTATAAGAGGCTGTATAGATCCTTGTACTTTAAAATGCAGCCAAGTGTCAATGGGGCAGAACTTTGATTAATTTTATAAGGCAGGAATTACAAAATAAGGTGGACGAAGAAAACGGATTTTCGTTCTATTTTTTTTGGCTGCTGAACCATGGTGATTTTGCGGACTTGGGAGTCCCTAGCATAAGGTAATCAAAGCTTATTTTCCTATCAGTTCGACTTTTAGGAAAGTACTAGCAAGGGCTTCTTCGTTTTGGAATTAGGTTAGTTTTGAAAGATAAACTTTGTTTCGATTTAATATGCTCAAACAAATATCACCTTTGAATGCTTTCTTTAAACATGAAATACTTTTGCGTGTACCTAGCACAATTTAAAACCAAGGGCAGGTGAATTCCGCAACAAATTCACTCTTAAGGGCAACTTTTCTCAGATACAGATTTTCTTATCTTTTGGATGTTACTAAGAAAAGTTTGTGCTAGAAACAATAGATATTCGTTAAAATTCTGCTTGTTGGTGGGGATCTGAAATTTCAAATTGTACGAACTGCTTCGGTTTCATCCCCTACCATTCTCAATCATTAGGTCAAATAGGAGTGAATCCAAGATTGTCTTTAAGAGTCACAAGTTCGCTAGCTCTGCAAGGATACCTAGGATAAAAATAAGTTCTGACCAACCCTCTTTAAAAGCTAAGCTATCAACCAAATCCAGTTGACCTCCGTCTGCTCAGAATCAAATCCTTCTAAATTCCACAACCCCACCCCCCGAACGCCGGGCGATCCCGAAACTGGACTTACCCAGAGGCTTAAGGGTGTTCTCTTTGGAGTTTTTTTTCTCTTTGGGGTTTCCGCTTGACATGAGCGCCGCGATGGAGAAAGCGTTCGCACGGGAGGAGAGCTGAGGTTTGGGAGACGCGGTGTACTCCATGACTCCGAGACAGCGGTGGCTAAAATCGCAAAACCTAACCACACTCACCCCTGAGTGCTCCACCTTTTTCTGTACCGGTACCGGCGTCGGTCCAAACAAAAGGGAGGAGAGCCAAGCCGGTCCTCAGATAAGGCAGCACTGGAAAGGACAAACCTCGAGAGCTGGGCAGTTATGCGGTGCTCATCTTTTCGCTGAACCCGGAGCATGGGTTCGAGTTGGCGGCAATGAGCGCTAGAGACAATTCAGTGGAGCAGCTCCTCCGCCTTAATTTGATGGCTGCCTAGATCCTATCGTCTGTCAGCCAATCAGCACGTGGCTACGTCAAGACCCCTTGATCCCACCAGAGGAGAGAGAATGGAGAGGGGAGGAGGAGAAGAAGGACAGGGGCAGGAGTGCTCTCAGCTCGGCTCTGATTGCAACAAAACTGGTTCGTGGAGCAAGATGTTTTGGACCAGAATCAGTCCAGTCGGGCAATTGAAGGCACGAAATGAATCTGTTTTTTCGGAGCAGCTTTATAGGAAATCAAGTACAATTAAATTTCAGTGAGACTGCAATTTATTTCTCACTATTTATCAGTTGGGAATTGCTTCGAAGTAAGTCGATCGGTCAAACCGACTAAGCAACCAACTTCTTCATGCAAAGTAGCCCCGCCTGCTTGCTCACACCAAGCACATCTGGGCTCGGGGTTTGCAGTCAGTGTCAACTTCTCAATAGGTTTTGCTATGTATACCCCGATATTCTAAAACAGAGGTTTCGTAGGCAAGATTTAAAATATACTTTCTTCCCATGGAAATCAACAGTGCCCCAGTCCCGCCTAAGAAGTAACTGAGGTTTAAGTCTGAAAACTTCATTTTTGGAGGGTTTCTTCTCTACCCTTTGCATCAAATACGCATGCTAGTCGTTGTTTATGGAATTAAGTAATGCACCTATTAGGGAAACAGAACAGCTGTGTAAGAAGCTAGCTAGGGAGGAGAATGGAGTCAGCCTTACAGATGTCCTGGTTATGTTAGTGTAAGTGTTCCTTAGTTAACCACGTTTAAGTTAGCTGCAGCTCCTATAAATACAGCCTGTCCCGACTCCTATCGAAATCAGAATGAAAATTTTACCTGAAGTATGTTCAGGCTTCAGACGAGAAAAAAATAAATTACATTATCTCCTGAAAAGGTTCTTTTTTGGCAGGGAATTGTATGTGTTTCTGAAGCTGCATGAGTCAGTAAATGGATCCTCACAACCAACTCCTTGGCCATCACATCAGTAAACTCAGAAGCAATATTTAAGATACAATTGAGCTATAGTTTTTCACTTATTAGAAATTGTTGGAAGACTGTTGTTCCTCACCATCTTTTTATTTTTAATTATCTCATAAAACAAATAAGACTTCTTGGATGATTAACACTCACGTTCTGGAAAGGAACTATAGTAAATAAAATTTTTTTGCTGCACTACCAGGCAGTTTATGGATCTTCATTTCATAGAAGGTTCTTATTCCTAAATCCTTGAAGCTATTTTTGCGATTTCTAAGACAGCTAAACTTTTATATCTAGTATAATTTAAAAAATTAAGCCACCTTGGTATCATTCTAACTTTCAAAGTTGTAGATAATTCCAGTTCTAGAATCAAGTTGTTTACATTGCAATCCTCTGCACAGATATTCGAATTAGCAACCTAATTCGGCAGATTTGCTTTCAAGGAGAGAGCAGAAAAAATGCTCTTTAAGTTGTAAGGGAATCGTGTGCATGTTGTTTGCAAAGAATTTACATACCCTGATTCTCAAATGAACACGCCACTACTTTTACCGTCGGTATGTGACTAAGGGCCGGCATGTCTTACAAATGCAGAAAATGAGCTGAGTAGACGACAGTTGAATTAATCGAGAGTTACAGCCAATGGATTCCCCTTCTAAAAATTTATCTGGGATCGGTCCTCTGCCTGCTTTAGAATTACGGCGTTGCTTGAAAGTACAAGGGTTACCGAGATAATTTCTCTGCCTGGGCTATGCTAACTTTGAGTCTATTGCCAACTGATTCGAATGCTTCTCTTGCTAATTGCTAATAAGCCCGTGGCTTTGCATGGAAGAAGTGAAAGTGCCCTCTTTTCCTTCAACCGCTCATTCCCTGAGCCACCTTAACGCTCCTGCCTTTCCTGAATTGCGTGTTTCGGAATGTACGGTATCTGGGATACATAGACAACTTTCTTTTGCCCCGAAAACCGATGAGCTACAGCTGAATTTCTCTTTGCTAAAGGGGTCCACGCAGCAGTTAGGCTTCATGCTTTGGGTTTCAAAGAATTTAAAGTTGTGCTTGCAACTGATACTCATCCGTCCTCCCCTCTTCCTATTGCCATTCTGATCCAAAGGTGATTTTCAAAATGCAATGTTTTTCTTTCCTTGAAAACGTTTTGCACCTCACCCAAGAAACCTTTTCAAGGAAAAACCCGAGAAAGTTCAGTTGCCTTTTGAAAAGTACCTTTGGGACAACCATAACCTGGTTGATTGGGAAATGCCTATGGAGATTCTCAGTTTGACTTTTCAAAGCAAGAATTAACTAGCTAAGTCTTGAGGCGCTAAATTACTACCAAATAATTCAGCATTAAAGGATTGTGAAGACTGCTTCCTAAAACAACACTTTTGTAGGATTTCAGCCACAAGCTAAGTGCTCAAAATCTCTCCATCCTCCGTAATAGGTCTTTAGCTCTTGAAAGATAGAAAAGGGGATATGAACTGAAATGAGCTGGTTCTTCCTTTGGAGGAATTTGCAGTTTCCAGCAAATGAAACGTCTGCAAGAAAACAGCGGAGCCAATTCCAGCCAGAATTCTAGGTCAAAAACTTAGGTCTCAAATCTTTGCTGTTTTGATTTCCACATAAATCACTCCCTCAAATTGGTAATTCCTGTATGCTCAATCTCAAGTAGTTGAGTTGAAACACTGATGCAAGAAAACTTAGAGACTTTGGGAGCTATGCTCCCTCATCAGTAAGAAAAACTCACTCTTGCAAACTATAAATGTTTTGGTGAGGCACTTAAACCTGAGTACTCCTAGGGACACCGGCTCCCATCAATAGTTTGAATTTATCTATTTTGGTTAAAACAGTTTTTAAAAGTATTATTCATTTAAATATGAAGGATGTGTTTTATGATAAAGCCATTGACTAATGTAACCAATAATTTCCTAAACATTTGACTAGGTTGAGATCACACTAGGTTAGATAAGCCCTAAAACTATGGCTGAATGAAATACAATGGCTGACTTTAAGTAGAACATTAAATTAAAATCTGCTGCACCACATTATAGTGGTGTGACCCGACCAGTTATGGGTTGTTGGGGGGAGGGTTGGCTAGTGTTAGGACTCAAATTCTGCAAATCTCACCCACTGAAATGAGTGAGCTATATTTTTGATAGTACAAGGCAACTGTCTTATGGGCAATGAAAAGCACATCTGCCATGCAAGAGGCAGAACTCACTTGTTAGAATAATGCCAGCCTTACTGGCTTTAGTATATAGATCACCAAAAATTGTATACTTGAATGAAGCAGGATCTCCAGAACTTCCCTGTTCAGACATTGCTGACTTTCCTTACATAAACAGGCAGGCCTCTGGAAAAGAAAAACAAGGATAAAGCCACGCTTGCCCTTTAAGAAAGAATTGCAGGCAGCTAGTCTCTTGCATTTCTTCTGGAATCTTTTGAAGAGCTCAAGATGGCAGAAACTGAACATGTTTAGCAAATTGTACTTGTCCATGCCTTCAACTCAACTAGTTGCAGGTGTCAATTCATCTGGGTGGCAAGAGTTCTCCATGGTTACTTAAGTATTCTCAGTTTGGTGAGTGAGAATCAGTGCAGTTTAATTCTGATCAGTATTGTGAAAATCTGTAAACACCAAATTATTGTGTCCCAAATGGAGATGTTTCTGCATTTAATCCAGTTACATGGACAAAGATAGTTGGAAATGCCACCTTTGCTATTTATTCTAAAAACATTGCAGTTTGGGCAGGATCATCCAATGCCACTGAGTAGTGGGCTTCTGCCTTTTAACAGATGGGCAAAAGATACTTTTCTTTCTCAAGTCTGGAATTTTCCCCATGTGTTTGGACTACACATGGGAATTCTCAGGATCCCTAGGCAGCAATTGGTCATATTTCAACTATCAACTAAACATCCAACATTTTGGATATCAGTTTGGTTATAACTTGAAATGGTTTTCCTCTGCTGAGCTTTCCACATTGCTATCCATTGTGTTTGCATCTGGCTCTACACATTATGCAGAATTCTTAATTGTTTTGACCTTATAAATTTTCATTAATATTTGTATATATCTGCAATCTACAAGGCATTGTTTGATTTCTTATAAAGTACTACACAACAAATGGTCATTTTAGCATAGGATGTTATGAGAACCCAGAACAGTCCCATGATTAGTTTCTGGTTCAGTGGAAACACAAAAGATCAGACTGAATAAACCAGATAAAATGCCAGATGCCCTTTAAAAAAAAAACATGGATAGCAAGGAAGAGATACATGAATGATCTTCCGTTTTCTCTGTTAAATGTTTTTTTCTGTTTTACTATTCTGAACTTCACAGAATCAGATTCTTTATTTGGTTTATTGACTGGATACTTGTGCCATTTTTTCCCCATTATTATTAACCATCCAGTTTGCCTCCTCTTAGTCAACCATAACTGTTTTGTGTCTAATGATGTTCCTTATCACAGAATGAAAGCAAAGAAACAGGATTAAGGAGAATCTGCTGAATGTGTCTGAAATTCTATTTTCTTGTCAAGATGTTAAATTTTGGGATTTGAAAAATTTTAAAAAAGGTTAGAGAGCTTTTTTTTTTTTTTTTAAGGTTAGAGGTATTTTTGTGAACTGCTTAAAATCATAACCATACCCTCCTTTTCTGGAACTTAAACAAATGCATGACTCAATAAATCTTTATTATGGTTATAGACCAGCAAAACAAATACATGAAAAAATCTTTCATTTTTCTCTCCTTCCATACTGCTCAGGAAGTCTGGGAGCTGAAGTCCACTTCATCCAAGCTGTAGTAGATGTAGCTGGACAAGTTCCATCCACCCCAGTATTTGACAATACTGGTCAGGGATATGAAAATTGAGATTTCTGTGTCCTTTAAGTGAGATTATTTTTCCAAATGATCCATTTAAAATAGATTTATTATGCTGACACCTTTCATGGATAAAAAATATGACTGAAATTTCCTCCTATCTGTGTGTTGATTCCTGGATAACCATCTTCAGGACAAGGGCAGAGCTCAGTCTCACAATATTTTTTTCTGCAGCACCTTTTCAAGCAGGATGCAAAGAGGGACGATCAAAAAGGCAATTTGAATGAAGACTAACCTCCACAGTCCCTTGGCTGCAACTCTAACTGGCCACTCACAAAGGAAAATTTGCCCACAAGGATAAGCATTGGCATATGGTCAGCATTAGGTTTTACTAGGCAGCAGATTCCATCATCCTCAAGTATGCTTAGCTAGGGATGATGGAAGTTGTTGGCTGATACAGCTGACTGCATTAGCAAAAGAAAACAAGGCTGTCCTTGAAATATTTTTCTTTCCACCATTTGGAAATAAGTTGCCTCTTTTAGGGTTTTCTAGCACTCTATCCTCCAATTCTGTTATCTGTCCTGTCTCACCCTGGAGAAACAAGGGCCCCTGCCTTCTAGACTCCCTCCCCCTGTTTCACCTTGCTCCTGCCCCAAGCTTGTATTGTAAAAGAAAGAGAAAAGAAACAGCCCTTTTATCTGCATACACTATCAGTTGCAAACAAATGTTTTATTTCAAATCAGGATTTCAGTGAAAGACAACACACATGTAGTATAAATGCAGGACTTTCATTTTGAGGTTTTCTTTGTTTTTTTTTAAATTTGACTAACAGTTAAAAGGCTAATAAAATTATTATAAATGGAAATGAACATATTGCTTAACCATTAAATTAGTAGTGCAAAAAAGAAAGGAAGGATTGCCATGCTTGGTATTCAAAGGATCCTGAGAGATAATTTGCAGATGATATTCACTGTGGAAGAGGCTAAAGTCTCTTGCTAGAGGAAGGCATGGCCAGCTGTCTGACACCCAGAAAAGGGAGACTCCTACAAGGAGGTGGAAATATATGCCAGGTCCATTTATTATACTGCTTGTAGATCTCCAATTTAGGGCAAAGACCTAGATGTCAAACTATTGAAAGATATACATGTTGAAAAATATATTTGCTCATTCCCTGGAGAGAGACATATAATCTCTTCAATTACAATGCAGCAATAACTTTCCAGCAAAGCCTTCATTTTTTTCAATGGGATTTTTCAGAAGGGTCTTGCAGATTCAGACTCCTTGATTTTGCAAGATTGCAGATAGAGGATCCTATCCAGGTTCATTTTCAATCTATTTCAAATTTCATTTCCTCTTGCATCAAAAGAAAAGCATTACTAACCCATTAAGCATGTTTTGTAAATGTAAATTCTAGAATGGGAAAAGGGAAAAACCTTGATTAAGACATGAAGGCTTACAATCAGATTGTGGCACAATTAGGTGCTAAAAGCTTCTATACAGAGTAATGTGGAATACACTTTGCTAATTGCTGGGGACTCTTTGTCAGCCAGAAAGCTAGCAGAGGAAGAAGAAGCTGGGAACCCTGAGCAGTCTGAGGTTGTTTTTTTTTTTCAAATTCAGTTGTCTAGCTTCTTTTTGAAGGGGGAAAAGTATTGGGAGGTGGCTTTTTGTGTGTTTTGCTTCCTCTGGTCTACATTGTTTATATTTGTTTTTTTCCCAGTCTATCCCACACATTTCTCATTCCCTTCTGTTAGTTGCATGGGATGATTTTTTAAATTCACTACTCATAAAAAAGCATTCAGGATTATTCCTTCCTGAATATCTTGCTTCCCACACTTTCAATTTATATTTTAAGGATTTCTCTTTGATGATTTCTTTTTCTGGGTTTGCTGGCATGGAATTAAATTCAAATATCCTAATGGATTTCTCCCTTATTCTGTTGGGATAGGACAGGAGATGGGGAGAGGAAAGGAGAGACGGGGACTGACTTCATTTTCCAAGGGCTGAATTTGTGTGTGTGAATTTGTATATATGCATTTTGCATTGCTAATTTATACCTGGTTTTGGAGGAGTTAATGGCTGACTTCTGAATTGATTTTTGGATGGCTACGCCCTGCTTAGCTTTTTTCAAATTTACTTATTGAGTTCTGCACTGCAGCCAATGTGGAAGACACTGTCCTGCAAGTTGTATTAGGAGAGCCATCTTTTAAATGAGGGGCTATATGAGAAATCTTGAACAGAACATTTTGTATCTTGACAGCAGTATATAATTACAGATTGCCAAGAACTATAAAAGTTGTGATTCATCTTGGCCACCATCATTTCATATGACATGGATCCCTCAAATAATTAGGTCCTTTTTGAGTTCAGAATTAATGCTGGCATTGGCCAATGCTTAATATACATTAATCCACATGGAGCTTTGGGATCTTCAAGCAGGTGGTTCAGGATCTGATATTTAAGCAGCCAATAACACGGTTGGCTTCTCTATCCTTGCTGATGCAATGGTCACCATCTGAGGAAGAGAGCAACTGTCATTGCATGTGCATTTGGAGAAAAATTTGTCATTTATTTTTTACTATGTTTTATAGAATAGAATACTTTATTGGCCAAGTGTGATTGGACACAGAAGGAATTTGTCTTGGTGTAAATATTCTCAGTATACATAAAGAAAAGATACATTAGTTAAGAATCATCACGTACAACACTTAATGATAATCATAGGGTACAATCAGCAATCAAATCATACTAGAAAACAGTCAATATAAAACATAAGGATACAAGCGACAAAGTTACAGTCCTACAATCACAAGTGGGAGGGGATGAGTGATAAGGAGTGATGAGAAGATTAACAGTAGTAGTAGTGCAGACTTTGTAATAGTTGAACAGTGTTGATGGAATTATTTGTTTAGCAGAGCGATGGCTTTTTGAGGGGGGAACTGTTCTTGTGTCTAGTTGTTCTGGTGCAGTGCTCTATAGCATTGTTTTGAGGGAAGGAGTTGAAACAGTTTATGTCCGGGATGTGAGGGGTCTGTAAATATTTTCACAGCCTCTTTTTGGCTCGTGCAGTATACAGGTCCTCGATTGAAGGCAGGTGGGTAGTAATTGTTTTTTCTGCAGTCCTAATTATCCTCTGAAGTCTGTGTCTGTCCTGTTGGGTTGCAGAACCAAACCAGGCAGTTATAGAGGTGTAGATGACAGACTCAATAATGTCTCTGTAGAACTGTATCAGCAGCTCCTTGGGCAGTTTGAACTTTCTGAATTGGTGCAGAAAGAACATTCTTTGTTGTGCTTTTTTGATGACGTTTTTGATGTTTGGTGTCCATTTTAAGTCATGTGATATAGTAGAACCTAGAAATTTGAAGGTCTCTACTATTGATACTGTGTTGTCTAGTATTGTAAGAGGTGGTAGTATGGGAGGGTTTCTTCTAAAGTCTACCACCATTTCTACGCTTTTGAGTGTGTTCAGTTCCAGATTGTTCCGGTTACACCACAGGCAAGTTGTTTAACCTCCTGTCTGTATGCAGATGCAATCACTGTTGTGTCATCAGCAAACTTCAGTATTTTAACAGATGGATCATTTGAGATACAGTCATTGGTATATAGGGAGAAGAGAAGTGGAGAAAGCACACAGCCTTGGGGGTGGGGTTGTGCTGATTGTACAGGTATCAGAGGTGATTCTGCCTAACTTCACCTGCTGCTTCCTGTCTGTTAGGAAGCTTATGATCCATTTGCAAGTGTGTTCAGGTACTGCTAGTTGGTTTAATTGACTTAGAAAAGTATGGAATGATGGTATTGAATGCTGAACTGAAGTCTACAAAGAGGACCCTTGGGTAGGTATTTGGAGATTCAAGGTGTTGTAGGATGTAATGCAGAGCCATGTTAACAGCATTGTCGATCTATTTGCTCCGTATGCAAATTGCAAAGAGTCTAAAGGGGGATCTGTGATGGTTTTCAGGTGGGACAGCACAAGCCTTTCAAAGATTTTCATAACTACAGATGTTAGAGTAACTGGTCTGTAGTCATTCAGTTCCTTGATTGAGGGCTTCTTTGGCACTGGGATGATGGTAGAGCGTTTGAAGCAGGAAGGAACATATCACATCTCTAGTTATTCTATGCTACTAGTTCAGGGCTAATATTAGTTGAGCCTGCTTCTCTAGACATTTTCAAATCCTTCCCCATCAAACTGATTGCTTATCAGCAATTTGGAGAGCAAATTTTCCATTTAGATGGCCTGTATGTTTTTAAGGAAGGTGCAACCATTGCTACAGTTATTTAGAATCAAAAAACATTGGCATTTGCTTTTAAGTTTTAAGTTTCTGGGTGTTATCATAAAAGAGAACGTGACCTGGGCCACCCACTGGTCAAAAGAGTCCAGCAGAGATTATACTACCTGAGACTTCTCAGGAAACAACAGCTGAATGAAAAACTGCTGGTGACCTATCACTGCACCATAGAGAGTATTTAACTTACTGTACCTGTGTATGATTTGCCAATTGCATAGTGACAGATAGGACAGCACTCCAGAGGATTAATGTCATTGCCTAGAGGATCATTGGTTGCCCTCTCTCTTCTTTGGAAGAGCCTTATAGCTCCAGCTGCCTTAATAAAGTTCAGAACTTTATTAAATGACCTCATCCTGGGCGCACCCCCCACTTTTTTGAACTATTACCATCAGGCAGACAGTACAGGATAATAAAAACAAGGACAAATAGGCTGAAAAACAGCTTCTATCCCCGAAAGTAATTATATTGAATTCTACTGTATAGTGTATATATGTATATTAATGCAATATCGGGTTTTCAATACAATTGTATAGAACGTGAAGGATATGTGCTTTATTTTTATAGTTATAATGTACACTGAAGATGGCATTTAATTTCGTTGTACGAGGGGCAATGACAAACTAAACTAAACTTTTGTCAAATTGAACTGTGAACCCATCTAGCCTATCTCAGTTGGGAATTGATTAAATTTACAACCCAATGTTTCTGAAAGTCACCAGATTGTGAAAAGAAAGATTATAAAGGGAAAATGATAACTTGTAGCAACTTATATTGGAGTTTTTTAAAAAGGCAGACAGTTCACTAACATGGGTAGATGTTTGTTTCTCCCAGATTTAACATTTACAGGTCTGAAGGAAGGATCAAAACATTCAGATAAACGTTTTAAGACTCACGGACTAACAATATTAACAATACTAACGAAGGGCGTCCATAACCTAAATCTATCCCAAATGACAACACGGTTTTTAAAGCAACAGGTCATGCATCTAGCAAATACGAGATCACAGATACGTTTATTCTCACGCAAAGCAGTGTCGCAATTTTGGTGGTTTTCGATCGGAAGTCAGGCGATAAGCTTTTTTTTTCTTCTTCTTTAACATTCGCAGTTCCAAGAATTTGGGGATGGAAAAATGGAGCTTTGTGCCCTTTGATTTCTGTTTAAATATGAAATAGCTTCTTCATTCGCACGGGAAAAGTACTGGGGGGGCTATCGACTTCTCTTTCCTCATTCTTCGAAATAAAATATTTTGGGCGTAGCCCCCAAATGCCGCCCCCTCCCACAAATTCTAATTCATGTCTTTAATGGTTGTAAGCTCAGTTCCACCAGGAAGCCCTTCATTTTCACTGTATTGACAGGGGAGGGAGGGGGAAAACATTTCATTTGGTCGCGCAGCCGCAGGAGCGTTCGGAGTTCTTGTCTAGCTTATTGACAGGGGCAATTGGGCAGTCGCGATGTCGGCTTGTGGGAGCGCCTATTTCCTCCTTCCTCCCACCTTCTTCCTTTCCATTGACTGCGTTGTTTAATCAGTCTTATTATCAGGAGGGCTTGAAGGATGGCGCCAGAGGAGCTTTACTCCCATTAAGGAAGTCCGAGCCCAGACCCAAAACAGGCAAGCAGTTTTCTTAGCGTGCTCCCTTGTAGCCTACGAAAGTAACCGCTGCTCAGCCAGTGTAGTCAGTTGGATTGCCATAAAGCTAAGGCTTCTATTTCTGGGCTGCATAAAATACTGAGCGGCAAGTAGATGACAACAAAGGAACTTTTCTGTGTCGCTTTCGTTCCATCCAGTGATTGTCCGAGTTTTTGTAACCAGCCCACTATATGTGAGACCTGTAAGATACATACCCTTAAAATCTCCAGAGATTCAATTCTAGAAACTTCTATGTCGAGAAAAATGCTGATTGAACTTAAAATTTGGTGAATTCATGAATGTGTTTAAGGAGATTCCTGGCAGAATAGAGAACATGATTTGCCGTTGTTTTTTAAAATTCTCAACCCAGTCTATAATCATTGATATTTCTCACTTTTCTACTAATTGCAATTGATCATGCTAGAGTTTACAAGAGCAGTCAATATTGGCTAGCTGCTGATTAGCTACCTGTTTTATCTTGTTTGAACTGCTAATTTTTACTCAGATCATCTAGATGAGTGGACCAAACTTAGTTATGATCAGTCTCTGTATATGTAGAATTGGATTATACTTCCATTTTTTCAAGCCAATAGCCATACTGATGCATGTGATTGTAGTCCAATGGAGAAGGCTAGTTAATAGATGATTTTAACCAGGATATTCTATGCTTGAAGGTAAGGATTAAATCTAAAATATTTGTTTTCTGAGTGTATTCTCTGATTTTGAAAGAAATATCTATCTGGGTAGAGTTCACAGTTCCAAGTGAGGAGAAAGACACTGGAAACATGGAGGCTGATTTGAGAGATGGTTTAAAGGCAGTAGTTTGCTGCAGCGGTTTAACAACTATTTTGGGGAGTGCGTGCTTAACATTTTTTATTAATCTATTTTGCAATTAAGACAATTGATGAAAATTTCAGTCAATTGACAATCTGACTTTTCAAAGAGTAATTTATTGAGTGAATTACACATGGCAAAATCTTGAGTAAAGGCAAAGCTCCCATAAGACAAATTCTCTGTGAGAGTTTGCTTAAGAATTTGGTGAATTAATATCTGAAGTGGAATAAAACCAATATCTTTACCCCAAGCTCCACAAGTACCAAGAAATATCTATGTTTTAAAAACATCCACCCCACACAGTAAAATTTATCAAGCTTAACAAGAATTATAAGCAAGAGCAACCTTGCATTTATGTAAGACTTGTGCTACCTAATACAGTAACTACTCATAATTAAATAGACTAATAGAACCAACAGGAATGAATTAATATTCAGGTTTTTAATTTTGTAGTTGCATGCTTTAATAGCATTTCACTTAAGTTACTATTATCTGCAATGGAAACCAATTGCTCATAGTTAATATTGGCAACATAAACCTTTCCAAAATTAGGTGAATACTTTATTTTACAAAGTGTAGGGTTATCTGCATTGCTGTAGTTAATGTTTCTAGCTTAAAAACTTCCCATATTGAACAAGAAATGAAAAATGTCTTTAACTTTGTTGAAATAAATTATGTGGATTTGTGAAATCCATGGTAAAAATGAAGCAAACTTTTTAAAAGCTAGATAACATTTTTATCCGAAGTGTTCCCAGAATAGGCAGAATGTCAGCTGCCAGCAACTTAACACTAGAAAGTTGTAAGATAAAGAAAGGGGGAAATGCGGTGCTAGGAAACAGGATTTGATAGTAAATCTCAGTGATAAGCAATTGTTTCTTGTACAAACTCCATTTCCACTTAATTTATTTCACTCAAAAATCCAAACTAAGATGAATGACAAATGTAATCATAGCAATTTCCTTGGGTATAATATTGTGTTTAGCAATATTTCATTCAGAATGCAGGCTTCCTACCTGAATTTACTCTTTCAAATTACTTTTGGGAGGTGACAATTTTATGTAGGCTTGTTTTGCTCATACTTTTCTTCCCGTTTTATTAATTAATTTAATATATTATATAGCTGCCCTTCCTCTCAATGTTATGATTCATATTTTACTTACTGTATATACCATACCTCCTCCCAACACAATATTGATATTACAGTTTTATGTAAGTTATATTATTATGGATATAAAATAAAATTCAACAGAAATGACAATGTCTAGACCAACTTTTTCCCATAGACCTCTCCTGGTCACTAAGTAAATGTGCCAATATTGAGAGTTCTGGGAACCAAAATCTACAAATGTGAAAGACTGTTATTTATTATAGCAAAACAAAGTTTTTGTGACACTTTAAAAGAAAAATCATGTTTTTCTTCACCACTGTAGATTATTCACCAGAGTAATCCAGAGTAATCTTTCTTGGATCATTCCTTCCTATACCAAGGAATTCTAGTGTCAAAACCTCAAAACATCAGGAAGGTATCAAGCTGGGAAAGATTGTTTTACATTCCTGAAGTGGTAAATTTGGTGAATAAGTATATCTTTTATACCAGAGGTAAGGCTATCCTTGCAATCCAGATATGATAATTCTATCAAAGAAAGCAAATATTTCAGAGATGATTCTCCCTCATTCTCTATAGAATAAAGAAAAGCAGGGAGCACATTCAGAGTCACAGGCTTCAGTTATTGTATCTCTATAATAAAAGTATTCATAATTTTGAGATTCAAGTCTGGTCTATCTCAAAAGGTTGACACCTCCAGTTTTGAGCTCAATCCACTACAACTTAATCATGTGGGGTTTTTTGTAATTGTATATATGTATAATGAAGTATGCATATGCACATACAACACACCACAGCTTAATCATGTGTTTTTTTTTGTAATTGTATATATGTATAATGAAGTATGCATATGCACATACAAAATACACACACACACACACACAAAAACTGTGTGCGTGTCAGTGGTGAGATTCAAAACTTTTTACTACCAGTTCTGTGGATGTGGCTTGGTGGGTGTGGCTATGTGGTCATGTGACTGGGTGAGTGTGACTATATGGTCATGTGACAGAGTCAAAAGACAGAAGCTCCAGCCCTGGATTGCCATGCTGTTTCAAAGCCTCCTTTGAAACTGAAACTAGTGCCAAGATTTGTCCTTCATTCCTCTCCTTTTTCTCTCCCTCCTGTTCTTTCTTTTTTTCTTTTTCTTTCCCCCATCCCTCCCTCTTTCTTTCTCTTTTTTTTTTTGCAGCATCCCTCTGTGCCCCATTTTTGGCCTAATGGGCCTCAGGGAAGCCTCCTGGGTGCTGAAAAAAGAAGCATTTGGAAGCAAGGGGTGAATCAGCTGTGCTGCACAAATTACATTAGTTAGAAAGCAAGAAATCTGACAATTTCCTGCTTTCTAGCTAATCTAAATCTTGCAGCACAGCTGATCATCACTCAGCTGATCATTGGAAATATTGGTTCAATTACCGGCTGAACTGGTAGCAATTTTTTTACCACTGGTTAGGCTGAACCCATAGAATACCACCACTGGTGTGTGTGTGTGTGTATGTGTATCAGTGATGGGCTGCTTCTAGTTTGGACAGGTTTTGGTGAACGGGAAGTTCTGACAATCAGCTGGCCCCACCCACCTGTCCCTGCCCTGCTCTGTCTTTCTAGCACATCTCAATTATGCAGCACAGCTGATCCCCCTCCCCCCAGCTATTCTACTTACCATTGCTGACTTGGAAGGTAAGCAGCTGAGTTTCTAAATGCTCAATTTTCAGCGTTGCACGCAAGTGTCTTAGGTGCACGCTCACTGAACCGGTTGTTAAACCAGTTGCAGCCCACCATGGTGTGTATATATACATGTGTGTGTGTGTATAACTGTGTGTATGTATATATGTGTGTGTATGTATACATATGTTTACATATAAGATCCACAACTGCTATGGTTTATATGGCATGCAGTCTCTCTTCATAGTGGGATTGATATTGTCTAATTTTTATCAAAGTGATCATTTGCTTTGATGTTTGTTGGAATCTTGTATAGAGGAAGATGGGGAAGTGACAATACCAGGAAAGTGATAATACCAGGAAAATGAGAAATAATGCAACTGATATAAATTATATAATTTGCATAATGACAATATGACATATCATTGTGGCTTTTATTGGATAACTGTAATTCAGACTGCTAAGTACTATATATTCTCTGAACTTTTTATGGAAAATCTGGGGGGGGGGGGAATCTGGGGGGAAAGTCATTAACAATCTACCATTAATAGACACTAATTTAATAGTAACACTAGTACTGATCAGAACAAGGGATACCAGTATATTTCTTATTGAAATACCTCAATAATCAATAGGTTATATACAAAGCATCTCCATAAATCTCCATAAATCTTTATATTGCTCAATTACTCTTGGTCTTTCATTTTACTTTAATTTACTCCATATATAGTTACTAATATTCACAACTGCCTCTGCTTTGCTTTGAACTGCTGATGCTGCCAGAAAATACCAGTGTCTTCCCAACCACATAAGCATTGAGATAAGGCATCCTTATCACCACTTGTAAGCCTGGATCCTAGACAGCTACAAAGTCAGTGGTAATTTAGGCAGTTTTCTTTTCAGCAGCAAATTTGCTAGGAGTGTCATTCCTTGTTGAGGTTTTATATAGGAGGGTTCTTTTTCTAACTAATCAGGGAACATGAGTGGATAATGGAACTGATGATTTACTTTTCTCATTTAATACTTATTATTAGGATACATATTCTCAATGCCATTGTAAAGGTTAAACTCTGTTCTTATATTTCTTTATTATTTATATTTCCATTTGATATATTATCCACTAGAACACTTTCAGCTGGCACACATATTGAAATTACAGATGAGTATGATACTCACAGTAAACAGTTCATGGGTAGCAATTTTTGGCTCAGATTATTTTTTGTTGTATCAGTGCAAATTTTTAAATTACTTATTTTATACCTACGTATAAAGAAAATTACAATTTTTCCAGATTAATAATTTAAAAGCAGTAAGACACCTTTCATATATTTCACTTTTTAAAATGGATTGGAGCACAAATCCCACAGTTCTCAGAAGGCTGATTTAATCTTACTTAAGAATTTACTTCTGCCATAAGAATCACCACAAATAGCTGTTGCAGGGACTTCCAGTTTGGGTCTCTTCAGCGACAGACCAAAATCCATGATCGTGTGCGGTTTCAATCTGTGCTCGCCACTGGAGTGCCCCAATTCTTTGGATTTGGGACTGAAGTCACCCCATAGAGGTGGTGAAGAGGGGGAAGACTGCTAGCCGAGTGGAGGGGAGCCACATCTCTCCTCCTTGGCTGGTCTAAACTCCCTTCTCTGAAGGCAGCGATTGCAGCGGTGGTCAGAAATGGCCACCTCAAAGAAGAACCCGACTGGATAAGATTGCGCAGGAGGAAGACAGAGGAAAGCAGGACAGACCGGGCTAAACAACAGAGAACATCTAAGCAATGTACCCTGAATCTAAAAGTACCTAGAGGGATACTTCTGAAAGAAGATCTTTAAGCAGCGAAGGAGAGACAAAAGGAGGTTAAAAAACCCCTTTTTACCTTTATATTGACAATTACAAATGGTATGGAAAGAAATTTATATTAATCTATTTTGACACTAATAGGCAACCTTAAGCTGAAATCTAAGTGTCAAAAGGAGAATAAAGATTTTTTCTTGGTCATTTTAAAGCCCTAAAAAGGAGAAGATTGGAGGCAAAAGGGTGGGACTTGGAATAATGGAAAAATGGAGTGCCACCTGGAAAAATAAAGAGGATTAACAGTGAAACTTTGAAAAGACTCCTGAGGATACATTGTAACTGAAATCTTATTAAAAGATACAGTGACCCATGGAAAGGAAAAGTAAAGGAAAGAAACAAGAAGGAACAGTCTGGGATCTTGGTGATTTAAAAAAAAAGGTTTTGGCATTGGTTTTTTCTTTCTTTTTCTGTTTTTACTTAACGTCAATCGGGTGGTTGTTCAAAAGTGTTTAAAATGCCATCACTCCTGGAGGAATTGAAGATGAGTCTTAAAAAACAGAAAAAAGCTGCAGAAAGAGGAGGAAGATCCTTTGACTTCGTATTTGAATTTTTTGAAATAGAGATCCTGAACTATGAAAAGCAAAAGGAAAAGCTTCAAGAGCAAGAAGAAGGATGGGACAAAGAAGAAGCCATTTTCAATGATCAAATAATGCAGTGTGGTAATAAGGGGAAAAAGGGGGAAAGGAGTTAAAAGTTTAAGATCAAAGGGAACAGCCAAAAAGAAAAATAGTCTGAAAAAGAAGCATAACAGCAAGGAGAAGCAGAAAAGAAAACTACAGAAGGGAAAATTAGAGAGAGAAGGGTATTAAAAAAGGGATGAGAAAAAGGGGGGAAAGATAAAAGGGAAAGAACTTATGAGGGACAAAAACAGGAAATAAAGAAAAAGGGGAAACGTGTTAGGATTAAAGGTATTTGCTCAGCTAGAAAACACAGAGACAATGGTTAAATTAAGTTAAAAGTGAGGATTCTGCAAAGATAAAAAAGATAGTGTTGTGATAGTAGAATACTATAATGAGTTAGAAATGAAATAAGTAAATCTATGAAATAAAACTACTGTTATGTAATGGTATGTTTATTTATAATTAATGCAATAATAAAGAAGAGAGGGAAACATTGAAATTGTTTCTAAAGATTGATAAAATATTGAAATGTGAAAGATTTATAAGGAAATTTATACCAGTTATTAGAATGAATTTGAACATTTTGCTTATTAATAGTAAGTAATTTATAAGATAAAACTGACTATCCAATGATATGCTTATTAACAGTTAATAATGAAGAAGGGAGGGAAACATTTCAATTGTTCTCAAAGGTTGATAGATATTGAAAAGAAACGTGAAAGATTTACAAAGTTCATACCAGTACTAGAATGATTTTGAATAACTATTTTGTTTGCTAATGTTTTTATATATATATTGTTTTTGCTATGTTTTTAAAAATTTTCTTTTACATTTTCAAGGGGAAGTACCAAGCAGAGTCTGAATGATGAGATTTACATGATATAAAATAGATATTAGAAATTTGAATGTTGTAATTTTAGAATGCACAAATTCAATGTTTAATGAGATTTCATATGATAATAATAAGATTTAAAGGTGTTGCACTTCGATTGGCAATCTTAGGGGGAATTTTGCTTCTTAAGAATGTTGGAAGCGAACATATGAAATTGTAAACAAGACAGACTTAAGTATAAGTACAATGAATAAAAAGCTATAGAAATTTAGGTAAAAGAAAGACAATTGAATAAGAAGAAAATGAGATAACCATAAAAGAAAATTAAGAGAAGTAAAGGGAGAAATAGTGAGAAGTTGGAAAAAGAGTAATAAGATATGAAGTTGAATACATAAGATGAATGTGCATATGAAATTGTGTCTGCATGGAAATGTGATAACCCGGAACCATGCTGTACTCAAATAAGATGTTTTATTTGTTTTGTTAAAACTTGGTAAAACTTTATTTTAAAAAAATAGCTTTTGCTTAGCAGGGAAATAATTGTCAGCTGCTTGTTGACTGAATGGAATATCATACTTTAGCAATGTTCACCCTAGACTGTCAACTGATATTTTTTCCCCTGTTAAAAATCTAATGTACACAATATATAATAAATACACATTAGACAGTACCAAAAACAACAGTAATGAGGCTAAACATGATGCTCATGTTCAGCAGGATATACGAATAATTTCATTCCATGTGATACAATCATGCTTTGCTTTAAACTGGATGCTCTGAAAAAATCTTCAGAAATTTATGATTTGGGTCACAGATTTTCTTCTTTATACTCTGCCAAGATGATAATTTTCTTTGAGTGTATTAGCAGTCCAACTAAAATAACTTCATAAATTATATCTCAGTTTTGGGCAGATACATAGAATGTGTATTCAATGAGTAGAATTGTCCAATGAGTAAAATTGCCAGGGTGATTAGCTGCTCAACTCCAATAATGTGCCTCTGTGCTTCATTTTTGTGCAAATCCATGGAATGTCCATCCAAATAATGCATTTAAAGATGCCAAGCATCTCTAGGAGTACTGGGTTGCTTGCATTTGTCACTGAAAGCAATGGTTTCTTAAATAATCCACACAATATCCGTACCTCTCCAGCTATGCTATTGTTGGTAGCCAAGTCTTCAGTCTGAATAATATAGCCATGATTTGTAAAGCGTGATCTCCACTTTACTAATCAAAATTGGAAACTTTTGAAATATAGAGAAATGTATTATTTATTCTTACTGTCATCAATAAGTTCATGTGAACAGTGATCAGTGGTGGGATTCAATTTTTTTTTACTACCGGTTCTGTGGGCATGGCTTGGTGGGCATGGCAGGGGAAGGATACTGTAAAATCTCCAGTCAGAGGTGGTATTTGCTGGTTCTCCGAACTACCCAAAATTTCCACTACTGGTTCTCCAGAACTGGTCAGAACCTGCTGAATACCACCTCTGCATGTGAATTTCTTTTTCTCTCACAAAAAAGAAATTTAATAAAATTTTGAACTCAGATGGAAGTTATTTGATCTGGTGCAACTTTCATCTTGATCTGGTGCAACTTTCATCTTGATCTGGTGCAACTTTCATCTTTAATAATTTATATTTTGTCCATTAATACATAAAAGAGCTATCTAGAGAAGATATGATATAGAAGAATGCTTATTCTCTGCCATTCTGTCCTTTATACATCAAGGATGAGTGAATGAGGAAGTGAATAAAACAAATTTTATGCTAAACAAAACTTTAATGAAATTCTTTAACAAGCATTATTCTCAGCCTCCCTTGGTCTTATGGGAGAAAGCAGTTTCTATCATATAAGATTTGACAGGCATGTACTCATTGAGGAAGTGAAGGGGAAGCTTTCTGTTCATATGACTAATTAGACAGACTTCATGCTGGGTTGCTCTTTTTTGATGCTGATCCTTGTGCTAATTGTCAGTTGTTCTCCTTTGGGAAGCAAGGTTGAGTTCCAATCTTGTCCTCTATTAGTTTCCTTGACCTTAAACTGATGTGAATTGACAAGGAACAGACTGGGAGAGAAATTTGGAGGGAAGGAGAGATGTTCAATTCACTTAGCAAGTGTGTATTTGGAAAATGAAAAACAGAAGTATAATTAAAACATGTTATTGTATCACATCTAGATAAAATAGCCACACTATATAGCCCAATCGGAAAAAGACTTTTACATATAACAGACTGATGTCTTGATTAATGTATACATAGAAGTGTTCCCAGGTGCCAGTTTAACTATGAAATACTCTTGAATTGCTAATAATGAAACCAGCTTTTAAACAAAAACTAATAAAAATGCTATATCATACTATATCAACCAAAAGCCCATGTACTGCATCTACTATGATGTCCCCTTAGACATCATAGTAGATGCAGTAGATGGGCTTTTGGTTGATATAGTATGATATAGCATTTCACAAGAGGACATGAGGGTAATATTTCATATATATATGTGTGTGTGTGTGTGTGTGTGTGTGTGTTTATTTGTTTTCTGAGGTTCTCGCGGGTACTTGTATGTGGATCTTTGATTATTCGGGTTTTCTCCCGCATCCAATCTTACGCATCCAATCTTACTTCCAATCTTACGTGGGAGAAAACCCGAATAACCAAAGATCCATATATGTGTGTGTGTGTGTGTGTGTGTGTGTGTGTGTGTATGGCATTCGGCTTTGCTCGGGTATTTTCCCACGTCATAGTAGTTGTGCTTTTAAAGTTGTAGCGACGTTTCAGCAGAATCTCATCTGCCATCATCAGGCTTCTGTATAGTGTTCATCTCTGAGTCAGGCTTTTATAGTGGTTTCAGATTTAAATTTGGGGCAGCCTATTGCTGTGCCAGAATGGTTTTTTCTTCACCCTGATTGGTTGGGAGTCTTGGTCTGTGTTTATTGGTCTTGGAGTTCGCTGTGTTCTGCTTGATTGGTGTTTCTAATATCTCCTGTCTGTTTTTTGGCTCTTTTTGTCTCTTGATTGGCTGGCAACATTGTGTTACTTTATTGGAGGCCTTTAGTGCAGCTTGGCTCTGGGTAAATGGACGGCTATCATTATTTAGGAAGCTAGGTTTCATCTGGGTGCCTGGTTGGGGTGTGTTTGAGCTGGAGGTATCAGGGGGGATCTGTCTGTGCCCAGGTGTTTGCCTGGCTTGTGGTGTGGAGATTTTTTTGTTTGTGAGTGCAGGCTTCCAAATGATTGACAGTCTGGTGGAATCATCTTTCTATTCATGCTTTCTGGTCTTTTTTCAATCTCTATGGCTTCTCTGATGATTCTGTGGCTGGGGTTTTCTATAGTGGCTAGGCTTTTGGTGCCATTGAAGTTGATGCTATGACCTGTGGCTTCCATGTGTTGGACTAGTGAGGAAGTGTGTTCCAGCTTTTTGACTGCATTTTTGTGTTCATCCAGGCGGGTACTTATTCTTCTATTGGTCTGTCCAATGTAGGTGGCCGGGCATGATGCCGGGCATGATATATATATATTTGTTTTCTGAGGTTCTCGCGGGTACTTGTATGTGGATCTTTGATTATTCGGGTTTTCTCCCGCGTCCAATCTTACTTCCAATCTTACATGGGAGAAAACCCAAATAACCAAAGATCCATAGATATATATATTTATATATATGTGTGTGTGTGTGTGTGTGTGTGTGTGTATACACACACACACACACACACACACATTGTGTTCCTGTATTGGAGGCTTTTAGTGCAGCTTGGCTCCGAGTAAATGAACGGCTATCATTTATTAGGAAGCTAGGTTTCATCTGGGTGCCTGGTTGGGGTGTATTTGAGCTGGAGGTATCAGGGGGGGATCTGTTTGTGCCCAGGTGTTTGCCTGGCTTGTGGTGTGGAGATGCCGTCCATTTACTCGGAGCCAAGCTGCACTAAAAGCCTCCAATAAAGGAACACAATGTTGCCAGCCAATCAAGACAAAAAAAAGCCACAAAACAGACAGAAGATATTAGAAACACCAATCAAGCAGAACACAGCAAATTCCAAGACCAATAAACACAGACCAAGACTCCCAACCAATCAGGATGAAGAAGAAACCATTCTGGCACAGCAGTAGGCTAGCCCCAAATTTAAAACTGAAACGACTGTGAAAGTCTGTCTCACAGATGAACACTATACAGAAGCCTGATGATGGCAGATGAGATTCTGCCGAAACGTTGCTACAACTTTAAAAGCACAACTATAATGACGTGGGAAAATACCCGAACAAAGTTGAATACCCCCCATATATATATGTGTGTGTGTGTGTGTGTGTGTATGTATATATATGTGTGTGTATGTATGTATGTATGTATGTATGTATGTATGTATATATATATATATATATATATATATATATATATATATATATATATATATATATATATATTTTCTTAAGTTTTCGGGTACTTACATGTATGGCATTCAGCTTTGTCCGGTATTTTCCCACGTCAATATATATATATATATATATATATATATATATATATATATATATATATATGGATCTTTGGTTGTTCGGGTTTTCTCCCGCGTAAGATTCGAAGTATCTAGGAAACGTTTCGATGAAGTCTCATTCATCATCTTCAGGCTTCTGTCTCCGGCTCTGTGCTTCTCAGAGTAATGTCTTAGTTGCTGGGGATTTGAGCTGGTGAGTTGTGATCGAGTTCGAAGCCAAACAGCAAGATCACAACTCACCAGCTCAAATCCCCAGCAACTAAGACTAACCTGAGCACAACCAAGCCCCACCTGAACAGAACACGCCTCCAACCAATCAGAACACGGCTAACCCCCAACCAATCAGAACACAGCCAAACCCCTACCAATGAGAACACACCCCACCCAATCAGAACACGGAAGCCCCCCCCAATCAAGTCCCACCCCCACTGGCAGTTAAAAGGAGGAAGCAGCTGCAATCTCACATTACTCTGAGAAGCACAGAGCTGGAGACAGAAGCCTGAAGATGATGAATGAGACTTCATCGAACGTTGCCTAGATACTTGAATCTTACGCGGAGAAAACCCGAACAACCAAAGATCCACATACAAATACCAGAACCTCAGAAAACAAATTATATATATATATGGATCTTTGGTTGTTCGGGTTTTCTCCCGCGTAAGATTCGAAGTATCTAGGCAACGTTTCGATGAATCTCATTCATCATCATATATATATTTTTGTTTTCTGAGGTTCTCGCGGGTATTTGTATGTGGATCTTTGGTTGTTCGGGTTTTCTCCCGCGTAAGATTCGAAGTATCTAGGCAACGTTTCGATGAAGTCTCATTCATCATCTTCAGGCTTCTGTCTTCGGCTCTGTGCTTCTCAGAGTGATGTGAGATTGCAGCTGCTTCTTCTTTTTAACTGCTAGTGGGGGTGTGACTTGATTGGGTGGGGGCTTGGCTGTGTTCTGATTGGGTGGGGGTTCTCATTGGTAGGGGGTTTGGCTGTGTTCTGATTGGTTGGGGGGGTTGGCCGTGTTCTGATTGGCTGGAGCCGTGTTCTGTTCAGGTGGAGGCTCTTCCCTGGTCCGACGACCTCTTCCCTGGTCCAACACCTCAAAGCCACAGGACATGAGATTGACTTTAAAAATACCAGAACTATCGCCAAAACCGAACACTTCAACAGCAGAATAATCAGAGAAGCCATAGAGATAGAAAAACGCCCACACAGCATGAACAAACGAGATGACATCTCCCGCCTTCCAGCCATTTGGAAACCCGCCCTCATGAACAGACGAGTACCTAACATGAAGAATGACACCAGACCCACACCCATGAGAGCCACACAAGATGCCACCACCACACTTCCATGTAGAAAACAGACTCACACCCACTCAGAAGATGAGACACAACCACGGACCAGAAGCTGCACTGCAGCTGCATCACTACCCACTTCAAACCCCTCCGAGCCATACATGAAGCAAACCAACACCCACTATGAAGATGCAGCACGACCACAAACTCGAAGCCAAACAGCAAGATCACAGCTGACCAACTCAAATCCCCCAGCAACTAAGACTAACCCGAGCACAACCAAGCCCCCACCTGAACAGAACACGCCTCCAGCCAATCAGAACACGGCCAACCCCCCAACCAATCAGAACACAGCCAAACCCCCTACCAATGAGAACACCCCCCCACCCAATCAGAACACAGCCAAGCCCCCACCCAATCAAGTCACACCCCCACTAGCAGTTAAAAGGAAGAAGCAGCTGCAATCTCACATCACTCTGAGAAGCACAGAGCCGAAGACAGAAGCCTGAAGATGATGAATGAGACTTCATCGAAACGTTGCCTAGATACTTCGAATCTTACGCGGGAGAAAACCCGAACAACCAAAGATCCATATATATATATATATATATATATATATATATATATATATATATATTCCCTGCTTTCTATAAGTTGTGCCCACATTTCTATTCCATTAAATATGAAATATATATATGCTTGTGTATATATGTATAGGTATATATGTACACATACAAATGCAGATCATAGAAATACACCTTTTTCTTATATTATGCTCATATTGTTTTAAGAAGTATTTTATTGTCTTTTGTTTTATAATCTATGAAAACAAATGTGATGGAAAAGAGAAAAACAATTGTATTAGGGCTTTAAAAATATCAAAAGAGAGAATTTGTTCATTGCTATTAGACACTTCCTAATTTAATATGAGAGTATCATATCAAAGTGTATATATTTAAAATATATGAGGGAAAAAAATCTTGCTAGATCACTAAAGGTCCATGTGCATAATAACTTGCCAGATATTCTAGGAAGCCCTTAGCTAAAAAGGTATCATCAAGTCAGACTCATCTTCTAAAGACTATGTGAAAAAAGCTTGCTATTTTTCAATCTCTAGTAATGTGACTCATCCAAGGACAATCCTGTAATTTCTTTTATCCTGTTTGTCTATATTGATGAAAACCCATCTATTGTATCCATTTTCCCATTTCTTTTCAACCCTGTGAAACACAGCCATTTTTTCTACTGCATCTATCCAAGTATGAGAGCTTCTAGTGCTAATATATTCTCTCAAATTTTAATTATTAAAAGCTGTCAGTCTTCATTTTGTCAAAGGTTGAATGGTTGATTTTTTGGGTGAACTATGGTGTGACTTTCCCCCAGATCTATAATTTAGAAATATTCTTTTCCCTACTTTCCTTTTGTTCTACTTTTACAGCTCATGTACTGTATTTCTGCTGGAACAGCTGTTTTAAATATTTTGATCTTTCTTCTCCTTGATTCTTCACACAGTTTTGAATTTTGTAATTACTTTCTGTTCTAGGATTAATCTAGTCCAGATAACCTAGATGTTTTATTTTCTTTTTTTCATCAAAAAAATCTTCAAATAATAAAGCAAAATCTTATGTTTTCTTGTTTTCTCCATTACTGAATTTGACATTAGCTATTAGGGCTGTGCAACATTTTGGAAATAGTTAAGAAAAGTAGCTTTGGAGCACACACTGCATGAACATTGTAACCATTCATTACTTAGAATCATTTTGAATGGGCAAGCAACAAAAATGTTTAATAATATAAACATTTCTATAATATACTTTAAATATATTTCTTTAAATAAGCTGCATCTTTTTCTCAAAACCTGCAGCTTTAAATAGCATTGAGAGTTTCATCTATGCCTGGTGCTTTCCTGTTCCACAAATAACCTATCCCTTTACTTTCTAATGGAGTTGGTTTCTGAATACCTTGTTTTTCTGCAAATGCTTCTGTCATTCTATAATCTTATTTGTAAAGGTTTCAATATTTTTATTATATTCCTTTAATCTAATTTTCTTCTATTAGTTCTCTTCCATAGTTATCTTGAATATTGCTTTCTTAAGTGATTTTACCTGTTATTCGTCTGACCTTCATAAAAATATCTCTAATTTCCTGTTATTTTTTTTATTGATATTGATATTCTTGATTAATATATCTTTCTTTATTCTTTCTTATTTTTCAAGCAAGTTTTATTAACCTGCCATTCATCCTCTATGTTTATCTAACTATTATGATAACATGTTCTGAAAGTCACAGGTCCTTTTCATTGGGTTTGCACTGTTTTTTTTTAATAGTTCCTCAAGTTCATTACATTAGTTAAGCACATTTTATTCTTTATATTGCTTTTATTTTATATGTGCTCCAGATCAAATTTTGTTGGTACAATTTTGTATTGACATTCACTGATTATCCAGTAATTCTAATAAATAATAACATGTTGTTTATGGTCCATTTCAGGCCTAAATCTATTATTCCTAAAACATCCAATTTTATACATTTCATTTTACACTTCATTTCAAGTTTCCTTGGTTCATGCTGCCCCCATTCCAGATTTCCAGTTATTTGTGTCTTTGTTAAATAAGTTTTTTTTTAAGTATTCACAAAATATATGACCAAAGTTCTTTGAAACTTTGGACTGGAAGTTCATTATTTCTGGATCTCCTTGTGACTGTTTAGAATTTTTCCAAAGTAGAAAGTGCCTCTCAAACTAGTGTCTCATCATTGGTCAAACTTGTATAAGAGTTTCAAGATTTAGGGTTTTTTAAAAAACCTTTTTGTTATTGTTGTACAGATGTTGTTTTAAGCATCTTTTATGTTTGATTTTTGATGTGCTGTCTCTTAAGTAGATTGGGTTTCCTTATGCCTACAGACTCCCATTTAGTCTTATTCCTGTTTTGACTTGCTCTTAGTTTCATTTTTTTCACTTCATAGGCAAAGATAACCCTACCAGGAGCTCATGGTCTTGACAGCATTATTTCCAGGGTCATAGAAATTACTGAGCCTTTCCATTATGTCAAGATGATAATCCTCTGGAAAGTAGAGGGTCTTAGTGAGGTGCAAAGGCATCTAGAGTAGCTCTTTCATGCAAATATATGCAGTGATAAATAGGATTTTAACTTACATTAGTACTCTTAGTTTGCACAATGAGCACGCTTTGAGTAAAACTCAATTTTGGTTGTGCTCATGGCATAGTTGCCAAAATGTGCCAAAACTGACTGGAACCATCTGAATGAAGATAATAGAGTGCAATTGATGAATACTTGAAAGCATATAGTTAGTGAAGGTATAGGTTTAATTATTAATGAAAACTCTTAAATATAAAGAGAAAGCATAAACTGCTGTTATCTAGATTGCTATGAAAAATAGAAACCCCTAGGTTGATGATTGTTGTATGTTACTTTCCAATATATGATAATGAAATAAACAGGTGTAAGCTTGGAAGGAAATTGTGCAATATTCTGAATGAGAATGACATCCAAATGGAGAAAGTTATTCAGTTTATTCATGAGAAATAACAAAAAGTGACTGGGCAATTTGGAAAGACAAGAATATGTAAGATCGAGAAGTATTTGCTTCTTATTTATTTTGAGCACATGGTTTATGCATAAATATAACTTACACATGAGAAAGGAATGAAAATAAATGTAAATAAATGAATAAATAAATGTAAAAACATGATTAGTTAGAATCCTTATGATGAAGGTGAGATAATTAGTACATGGCTAATAAGAGGTCCCAAATGTGGAACCAACTATAACTAGGTATAACTTGGGAAAATGGACATGGAAAAAAACAAGTGAAAGAAAATAGAGAATGAAAACTGGAAGAAAAATATTAGCTTAAAAGCATTGAAGACAAATTAATCTCCCAGCAGAATGACTGGAAAGTGGATGTAAAGAAAGTGGATGTGGAAGATACTTGAAACCAAGTGAAAAAATTGTTAGAAGGTACCACAGAACTATGTTGAGTCAGCTAATGAAAGCCTGTACAAGGATATTTGCTGCATAGGGGGAAAGGCTGTGCAGAAAAAAAAGTAGAAGTGTACAATATTCAGAGTCATTTTGGTCTAGTGGTTAAGGCATCTGGCTAGAAACCAAGACATTGTGACTCTAATATGTCTTAAGCATGAAAGGCAGTTGGGGTACTTTGCACACATTTTAGTTATGAATTTTTCTTCTGACTCTAATAGAATTTTGTCAATTTGTTTTGGTGTTCTATCTATACCAATTCTTCTATATCCTTTTTATATCTTGTTTGGAATTGCAAGTAAGGCCACCAATCTATCATGATTCCCTCTTCTCTCAATTCTTGGTTCGTCTTTAGTCTACTTTGATTATCTAGTAATTGACTATACCTTATCATTTTGGTTTTATCTAATGTGTTTGGATATATCATAGCTTCCATTGTTGATAACCATCCTGGAATTTTGATATGTTTTCTTTTTATTTTCTCCCAAATTTGTAATAGTGCACCTCTAATTTGGGGTTTTGAAAGTGTAACTATGGTTTACTCTTTTTTCCAACAGGACATTGTGCCACCCTATTTGCAGATCATGCCCTTCCAACGTTAATATTCTTTTGTTATTCAAGGATATCCATTCTTTGATCCAAATTAATGCTGCTGTGTGATAGTATGATTTCCAGCCAGGTAGTCCGAAGCCACCTCTGTTTCTGTTATCCTGCAATAGTTTTACCCTTATTTTCAGTTTTTTTCCAGCCCATATAAATTTAGTTATCCTATTCAATTCCCCCCAAAAATTTTTGTTAAGTTTTATAGGAATCATTTGGAATAAATACAACCATCTTGGTAACAGATTCATTTTTATTGCAGCAATTTTCCCTACTAATGATAGTTGTAATTTTCCCCACATTTCCAAATCTTTGTCTGATTCATTAATTTATTATAATTATATTCTTTTATTGATGAACATGTTCGTAGCCAAATTCCTAAATATTTAATTTTATTTGTAATTTGCAGTTCTGTTTTCCTATCTAATTCTCTTTTCTGGCAGTTTGTAAGGTTGTTAGCTAATATCTTGGTTTTATTTTTGTAAATTTTGAGGCCTGCCTTGCCAATTTTTTCTATTTCTTCTAGTAATATTGCCCCTAATTCAATTGGATTTTCTACAAAGAATACCAAATTGTGAAAGCCTGTATTTTAAATTCTTCCTTTTTTATCTTAATTCCTGTAATTTCTTTGTTATTCCTAATCTGCACTAATAAACTTTCTGTTGCAAGGATAAAGATCAGAGGTGACAATGGACATCACTGCCTCACTCCTTTACTTATATTAAATTGTTCAGTAAAGTCACCATTTACTATTACATTAGCTTTCTGCCTGGAGTAGATTGCTGCTATCATCCTTTCAAAATTTGGTCCGAATTTCATCCCTTTTATTTGCTGTTTTAAGAAGTCCCAGTTTACGTTATCAAAGGCTTTTTGTGCATCCAGGAAAATCAACGCTGCTTGTTTTTCCAAGTGTGCTTTGTGATATTCCAATACATTAGTTACTGTCCTGATGTTGTTTCTAATTTGCCTTTTGGGTAGAAAGCCATTTTAGTCTGTGTGAATTATTTCATTTTAATATTTTTTTCATTCTTTCTGCCATTATTTACATAAATATTTTATAGTCAACATCTAGCAATGAGATTGGCCTATAATTTTGGCTTTGTTTGTGGTCAGTACCTTCTTTTGGTATTTATTTATTTATTTATTATTTTGATTTGTCAATTGCTTACAAGGTAATAGGTATAAGTATATGAATACATGAAATGGGTACATATAAGAAAAATAAAAGAAACAATAGGACAGGGACGGTAGGCATGTTGGTGTGCATATGCATGCCCCCTACAGACCTCTTAGGAAAGGTGTGAGGTCAATAGTAGACAGTCTAAGGTTAAAGTTTTTGGGGTTTGGGGAAGAAATCACAGAGTCAGGTAGAGTATTCCAGACATTGACTACTCTGTTGCTGAAGTCGTATTTCCTGCAATCAAGTTTGGTGCAGTTTACCTTGAGTTTGTATGTATTGTGTGCTCTTGTGTTGTTATGGTTGAAGCTGAAGTATTCATTGACAGGTAAGTCATTGCAATGTATGATTTTATATACCACACTTAGATCAGACCGAAGACGGCATAATTCAAGGTTTTCTAGGTCTACAATTTCAAGTCTGGTGGTATAAGGTATTCTAAAACAAGTAGAGGAGTGGAGAACTCTTCTTGTGAAATATTTCTGGATTTTCTCAATTGTGCTAATATCAGATACGTAATGTGGGTTCCAGACTGATGAGCTGTATTTGAGTATTGGTCTAGCAAATGTTTTGTATGCTCTAGTTAGTAGTGTGATATTACCAGAGAAAAAGCTACACAGGATTAGGTTAACAACTCTTAATGCCTTTTTGGCTATGTAGTTACAGTGGGCTCCAGCAATTAGATCATTAGAGATGAGTATTCCAAGGTCCTTTACAGAGCTTGGATCATCAACAAGGTCTTGACTATTCAGCTTGTATTTTATTTTCTGATTTTTTTTTTTGCCAGTATGTAAGACAGAGCATTTATTTGTTGAGATTTGAAGCTGCCGTTTGTTTGACCATTCTGATACACAGTCAAGATCTTTTTGAAGGGTAGCAGTATTGTCTGTGGTATTGAACAGCTTTACATAATCAGTGAAGAGAACACAGTTGCTCTTAATGTGATCACAGAGGTCATTTATGTGACCTCTTATGAAGAGAGTTGGTCCTAGAACACTGCCTGGGGGGACACCACTATTGACAGGTGCAGAATTTGATAGGACACTCCCAATTTTGACCATTTGTTATCTGTTTGACAGGAATGCTTTTATCAAGTTATGCAGTTGTCCAGAGATACCATAAGATTTTAGTTTTAGTAGTTTGTCATGTACCACTGAATCAAAGGCTTTACAGAAGTCTATGTAGATTGCGTCTATTATTTTGCCCTAATCAAGTTGTATAGTACATATGTTGTGTTGTGTTGTGACTGGGAGGTTGGAGCCTGCTGTGCGCTTTGAAGACACAGGTTCGAGTGATGAGGAGGTTTTGGCGTTGGGATTTGAGCCTGCTTTAATGGGAGATGCAGACATGAGCCAGGAGGATGAGGAAGTGTCGGAATCACCATCCTCTCCAGAACCTTCCTTGTCGATTATGCCTCAGGTGTCAGCAGATGATCGACAGAATGTGCTGGAGTCCTTGGGTGATGATCAAGCCGATGAATGTTGGGTTGATGTAAGGACTAGACGTAGGCTGAGACTTCAAGCACAAATTGAAAGGAAACGTCAAATCAGTGACTGAGTAGGGAGACTGATATGCCCCTTCAAGGAATATAAGGAGGCGTGTTAGCTTGGAATCCCCGTTCGGGTCAAACTTTGTTATTTATGTTCGCAGTTTGGACAAAGTAATTCTGTTTGCCGTTCGTCTCTGATTTATAGTGCTGCTCGTTATCTGGATTTGCAGACAGCTTCTGGGAAAGCTGCCAACGATGACTTCAGCCAGAGGAAAGTTAACTCTGTTGTTCCTGATATTGTCTGTTCGTGTTTTTTCCTTTGGACATTTGGACTCTCACCTTGTGGCCACAGGTGAGACAGAACATTTTTGACCCGAACCTTCATTCCATCTTCTAACCAAGATGGACAAAACACAGCTAGAGCAGCAGCAGCTACAGATTAACCAACTTCTGCAGGATAACCAGGTATTGCAGAAACAAGTCACACAGCTGGTTAACCATCTTACGCTGATGCAAGCTCCTGTTACTCCTCCTGCCCCTCCCTGTAGGAAATGCCCGGTAGCTGTGCTGGATAAATTTTCCGGACAGCCTGAAATGTTCCCGGCCTTTATGGGGCAGTGTCAACTGTTTATGTCCTTACTGCCAGAAGATTTCCCTGATGACCGGGCTCGGGTGGGGTTTGTTATCAGTCTCTTGTCGGGTTCGGCTGCTAGATGGGCCACTCCTTTGTTGGTGCAAAATAGTCCTTTATTGAATGATTATCAAGGCTTTTGGCAGCATTTACTTTCTATGTATGAGGACCCCATAAAAACTCAAACCGTAGCCAGACATTTAAAGGACATTCGTCAGGGGAAACGCCCTTTGCAAGAGTTTATTGCATAATTTTGTCTGCTCTGCATGGACTCTGCTTGGAATGAGGCAGCCCACATGGACGCTTTTCAGGAGGGTTTGGCAGAAGAAATTCAAGATGAGTTGGTGCATGTGGAGCCGGCTCTAACCCTGGATGCGCTGGTGGTGCAATGTTTGCGCATTGACGCCCGACTTCAACAGTGCAAGACTAGACGCCCAGTTCCAGAGCCGCCCTCCCACTCACGGCCGCAGCCTCCCGTACAACCAGCGCCCTGGTATCCCATAGTGCCATGACCAGGACCAAGGAACCGATGGAGTTGGGTGCGCTCCGCCCTCGGTTAATGGCACAAGAACGCATGCGGAGATTTCAGGGAGGCTTGTGCCTGTATTGTGGGGGGTTGGGACATTTTGCCAGTTCCTGTCCTGGTAAATTAAAAGGGGCACGAAAGTCAGTGCCCAAATCTAATCCTGTACTGTCGGGAAACGGGGCAGGCCCGGCCTCGGGGAAACCCTAGGTCGGGCACATATCACACAACCACCTGAAGTAGCAGAGGTGAACTCTGATCCTTCCTGACATTTGCTTTTGGACACGCAGGTTTTCTTGCAGTCCCGGTCGGAGGGGATTCCTGCGGTTGTGTTGGTGGACTCGGGGGCTACTACCAATTTCATGGACTGGGTTTTTGCAACACATTATGAAATTCCCTTGGTTGCGGTAGAGCCTCCCATTAAGGTGGAAACCATTGATGGGCGGGAACTGCGGTCTGGGCCTATTCGTTTTGCTACTAAGCCGTTACACCTGGTCATTGGGGACCATGAGGAGGTGATTAGTTTTTATATCACCTCGGACCTCCATCTCCCCTTGGTTCTCAGAATTGCTTGGCTACAGTTGCACGATCCTCGGGTGGCATAGGCACAGAACGCCATTTCGTTCCCGAGTCTCCAATGTGTGGACCATCTAAAACACATCTGTGCTGGTCAAGACATTGCTGCCTCCGCCGTCTCTGTACCTCCTGAACTATCTGACTTCTCAGATGTTTTTAGCGAGAAGGAGGCGGATCGGTTACCCAAGCATCGACCTTATGACTGTCCTGTGGACCTCCTGCCCAATGCTCTGCTACCCAAAGGTCATTTGTATTCAATGTCTGAGCCCTGAATTGGCCGCTCTTTGAGATTTTCTGGACAAGAACTTGGCCCGGGGGTTTATCAGACCGTCGTCGTCTCTTCTTTCTGCTCCTTTCCTTTTTGTGAAAAAGAAGACAGGGGATTTGTGCTTGTGTTGTGACAACCGCAGGCTAAACGCCATCATGGTGAAAAATAGTTATCCTTTGCCGCTCATTCCAGAGCTGATGGAGCGATTATGAGAGGCCACTATTTTCACCAAGCTCGATCTTCGAGGGGCTTACAACCTGGTGTGGATGTGCAAAGGAGACGAGTGGAAGACAGCGTTTGGTACTAGATACGGCCACTTCGAATATACTGTAATGCCTTTTGGGTTGACCAACGCCCCCGCAGTCTTCCAATATTTCATGAACAATATTTTTAGGGACATGCTTGACCGGTTTGTGGTGGTGTACCATGCTTGACCGGTTTGTGGTGGTGTACCTGGACGACATTTTGATCTATTCTAACTCCAGGGAAAGCCACTTTTGCCAAGTTCGCCAGGTACTACAACGTCTTTGGGAGCATAGACCATATGCGAAACTGGAGAAATGCCTCTTTTTCCATATTTCCATAGAGTTCTTGGGACATATCATCTCTCCTGAAGGCATTGCCATGGACCCACTCAAGGTGGAGGCTCTGTGTAGTTGGGAACCCCCTTGTCGAGTGAAAGACGTACAACATCTCTTGGGGTTTGCTAATTATTGCAGGTCCTTCATTCCAGGTTTTGCCAAACTGACGGATCCTATCACCCAGCTCCTTTGCAAGAAGGTTCCATTCCAGTGGGGGCCTCCACAGCAACAGGCCTTTGAAGCCATCAAGAAAGCCTTCATTGCAGAACCGATCTTGAGGCATCCCGACCCCCATCGTCCATTTGTAGTGGAGACAGATGCATCCAACGTGGCCATTGGGGCGGTGTTGTTACAAGCCCCAGAGGATGATGAACCTCTTTTTCCATGAGCATATTATTCATGGAAACTTACTACTTCTGAGCGTAATTATACAATCTTGGAGAAAGAGTTGCTGGCCATTAAAGCTGTGTTTGAGATCTGGTGACATCACCTTGAGGGGACTCAGTACAAGGTGGAAGTTCGGACAGATCATCGTAATCTGGAGCACTTGACCACTGCTTGGAAATTGAACCAACAACAGATCCGATGGTTCTTGTTCTTTGCTAGGTTCAATTTCTTGGTCACGTACATCCCTAGTGGTCAAAATAAAAAAGCAGGTGCCCTGTCATGCAAACCGGAATATCGGTGTCCTGAAGAACCTCTTCCTCCATGTACGGTGCTGCCACCAGAATCTTTGGCCGTTATCCAGGAACCGGTGGATTTGAGGGCTTGGGTACGAGAGGCGCAGTGCTTAGATGATTGGTTGCAGCAAAGAATGGGGGAAATTGGACCTGACTCCCCATGTACTCTGGAGGAGGGTTTACTACGACATCGGGGCCGATTGTACGTGCCCACCAGAACACTTCAAGCCCTCATCATGACCCAAAGTCATGACAACCCAGCTGCGGGCCATTTGGGTTCTTCAAAATCCTTCATCTGGTCACAAGGACTTTTTAGTGGCCTCGAGTCTGGCATGATGTCTTCGCTTATGTTGCCTCTTGTGTACCGTGTCGGCAAGCAAAAGCTGTGTCGGGTGCACCTCCTGGCCTTCTTCAACCACTACCGAGTCCGAACCAACCCTGGGGGGCAATTTCCATGGACTTTTTAACACACTTGCCCCCTTCATCGGGTTATATGATGGTACTTGTGGTGGTTGACATGCTCACCAAGATGGCCCATTTCATCCCATGTAGAAGGTTACCATCGACTCATGTTACTGCCTGGCTTTTTCTACAATATGTATTCCATTTGCATGGCTTACCGGACAGAGTTGTTTCAGATTGCGGTGTCTAGTTCACCACTCAATTCTGGAAGAGCCTAATGAATGCATTATGGGTGCAAGTATGTTTAGCGTTGGTGCACCATCCGGAAACCGATGGCGGGACTGAGAAAGTAATTGGCATCCTTGCCCAATACCTCAGATGTTTTGTTAATCAACGACAAAACAATTGGGTGAACTATCTTCCTTTGGCGGAGTTTGCTTTTAACAATTCTCAGCACACCTCCACCCACATGACGCCTTTTTATGCAAATGTGGGTTACCATCCGAGGTTTTTCCCTTGTCAATCTTGGATTCCCGGATTCCAGAGACATGAGAATTTTTATTGGAACTGCATTCGGTGCACCAATTGGTCTCACAACAATTGGAACGGGCTAAGGCGGACTACAAAAGGTTTGTGGATCATTCGCGTCGGGCGACACCTCTGCTGGCTGTGGGAGACAGGGTGTGGTTATCCACAAAGCATCTACGGTTCAATCGTCTGATTAAGTAGTTGGACCATTGCTTCATTGGTCCCTTCCCTATCGAGGCAGTCATAAATCCTGTTGCTTATCGGCTCACCCTACCGTGCTCCATGCGCATTCATCCTGTCTTCCACCATTCCCTTTTGGTACCTGACAACCCATCATGTACTCTCCATTCTCCTGACGATACGGGTTCTCTATCTGGGCCCAGCGATGATCCTATTGATGCCACAGTGGTTGGCATTCACGATGGCTGAAAGGACGATTTCAGTACTTCATCGGGAGGCTGGAGAATGAAACAGAGATTTGTTCCTGGGAGGATGCGTCCAAGGTGCATGCCCCGGACCTTATCCGGCTATATCATGCACAATTTCCATCGAAACCACATCCAGATCGTCAGACTCGGGGGAAGGGCCCTGCGGTGAGGGATAGTGTTGTGACTGGGAGGTTGGAGCCTGCTGCGCACTTTGAGTCTGATGTGTCAGAAGACACAGGTTCGAGTGATGAGGAGGTTTTGGCATTGGGATTTGAGCCTGCTTTAATGGGAGATGCAGACGTGAGCCAGGAGGATGAGGAAGTGTTGGAATCACCATCCTCTCCAGAGCCTTCCTCGTCAATTATGCCTCAGGTGTCAGCAGATGATCGACAGAATGTGCCGGAGTCCTTGGGTGATGATCAAGCCGATGAATGTTGGGTTGATGTAAGGACTAGACGTAGGCTGAGACTTCAAGCACAAATTGAAAGGAAACGTCAAATCAGTGACTGAATAGGGAGACTGACATGCCCCTTCAAGGAATATAAGGAGGCGTGTTAGCTTGGAATCCCCGTTCGGGTCAAACTTTGTTATTTATGTTCGCAGTTTGGACAAAGTAATTCTGTTTGCCGTTCGTCTCTGATTTATAGTGCTGCTCGTTATCTGGATTTGCAGACAGCTTCTGGGAAAGCTGCCAACGATGACTTCAGCCAGAGGAAAGTTAACTCTGTTGTTCCTGATATTGTCTGTTCGTGTTTTTTCCTTTGGACATTTGGACTCTCACCTTGTGGCCACAGGTGAGACAGAACATGTTTTTGCAGTGTAAGAGCTGCAGATTACAGGATAGTATTTTTCTGAAATCAAATTGTTTATTAGAGAGTAGGTTGTTTGTCTTTAAGTGGAGAATAATGGATTGGTTAATAATTGATTCAATAACTTTACAGGTGATGCAGCATAAGGAGATTGATCTGTAATTTTCAATTAGGCTGGGGTCTCCCCTTTTGAAGATGGGGATGACCGTGGCTTGTGACCATAGGTTAGGCAAGGAGCTGGTCCTGAAAGATTTTTTCAAAGATTATGCTTAGAGGTTCTGCTATGGCAATGGATAGCTTTTTTAAGAAGTAGGCATATATTCCGTCTGGTCCAATAGATAGAGATGGTTTTAGATTGCGTAGTGCTTTTTCAACATTGTCTTCTGGCTTATTTTCTTGTTCAAAAAAGTTTTGTCGTACCAGTTTTATTTTTTTTTGCATATTCTTCCTGTCTCACTAGGTTTAGTTTATGTCTAATTAGTTCTCTTTATTTTTTACTTATATTATTTTGTGGTTCTTTCTGTAATGCCTTTTCTGCTATCTTCAATTTTTCTTGTAATGTGTTTTGTTTATTCCATTTGTCCTTGTTCCTTCAGGCTATGTATGCTATGGTTATATCCCATAGATATGCTTTGGCTGTGTGCCATAAGTTTTGTAGTGTTGTATATTGATTTTTGTTTTCTTTGAGGAAGTATTCCATTTCTTTTTTGATCAATTGTATGTATTTTTTTTTCTTTCAGAATCTGTACATCTACTATCCATCTTCTATTTTTCTTTTTTTGACCTTTCCAAATTATTTTTAAGGGATTATGATCTGCCCAGGTATTAGTCATTATTTCTATAGATTCTAATTTATTTTCCATTTCTTTATTCATCCAGATCATATCAATCCTAGACCATGGTTTATGGGGGTTTGAATAGAATGTATATTTATTTTATTTTAAGTTTAATTATCTCCAACTGTCTGTTAAATTTAGTTTATGGGCCATCTCAAAAAATGATTTCGGTAGAGTTTTCCTCTTTTTTTTTGTTACTTTTGTAATCTTTGTTAATGTCTGTCACAGCATTAAAATCTCCTAATATACAAATGTTTTCCTTTTCTACTATTTTTTATGTATCTTGCTATAAAATGTCTTTTGATTATCGCTTAGAGCATGTATTATTACTAATAATATTTTTTGTTGAATTTTAATCTCTATCATTAGTATTCTTCCATTGTTATCTGAATAGCTTAGTTTTGCATTTATATTTTCTTTAATGTATACAGCTATTCCCTTTTTTCCTGATCTCCCAGTGATACAAATAATTTTCATAATTTCGCTTGTTCCAAATATTTTTATGTTGTTTCTTAATATGCGTTTCTTGAAGGCATATTATAACGTTTTGTTTGTACAGGTTTGTAAAGGTTGGTTTTCTTTTTATTGGAGAATTTGATCCATTTATATTCATAGATATCCTCCATTTTACTATCTATACCCATGATGGTAAACTTATGGCATGTGTGCCACAGGTAGCACACAGAGTCATTTGTGCGGGCACATGAGCCCCAGCCAAACTTATCTGCACTGAGCATGTGCACACCTTTCAACTGATTTTTAGCCTGTTTGAGGCCAGTTTTGCCCTCCCAGAGGCTCGAGGAAAGCCTCTGCAGCCTCAGGAGGCCAAAAAATGGGTTTTCCAGAAATACCAGAAGTGCCTAAACAGGCCATTTTCAGCCTCACAAGCCTCCAGAGGCTTCCCACAAGCTTCCAGGAGGGAAAAAATGGCCTCCCAGTGTCCAGAAGCCTCCAGAGAGCACTTGGGTACTTTCGGTATTTCGGGAAGGTCCATTTTGCGGCCTCCCGAGGTTGCAGAGGCTTCCTTCGAGCCTCTGGGAGGGTGAAAACGGCCTCAAATGGTCCAAAAAATTCAGCTGGGAGGTGTGCACGTGAAACACATCATCTTCCATCCAATATTTCAATTTAAAAAGTAGCATTAAACATAGGAAATGAACCATATTAGAAATGAAATAACATGCTTCAATTTCTCTTCAATGAACTTTCTTGGCATATATTTACCAAATATTTGCCAGGTATCTGATTATTCAGTGAATGTAAACACTTGACATGTAATTATATTTGATATGGACTTGAATCTTTCTATATAAAAGCGAAATACCATTCATGCATCATCACAAAATCTTCAGAACTCTAAGGTCTACAAACTTGAAATTTGGCACGTATGTTTCTCTTGGCTTCTAGGTGCTCACTAAGAAAGGATTATGCTTTATGAAGGTTTCAAACAAAGTGGAACAAATGCAAACTATTGAAAAGGGGGCAGTGGATGATCTGGAGACTGAAATAAAATCTTGTTATAAGGACAGACTGCTTAATCATGAAAAACATTTTTTTTAGCAATGAATAATTGATCAGAGGATCAAATAACATTTTCAAGAATTTCAGGATTGGGTATCCTGTATCTCTAGTACAATTTAGCACCCAAAAGATTGCATTGCTGAAATTTAGTATTAAAACAGTCAATGTTTAGCTTTATAATTTTCTTATTTTCCTGTTCAAAACTCTGTAAGAGCAAAAGAGTGAAAATTGAACTAAGAGACCTCTGAAAAGCAAACTAATTTCATGTCTTCTCTTAAGGTCTCCTCAACCTCTAATTCCAATTTGCACCATTAAAATTCAGCCATTTTGCCATTAAATTTCAGTGATGAGATTTTGGAGTTAGATAGGGACATAAAGGCAGGGGTGGGATTCTATTGGCTTGTACCAGTTCAGTAGAACCAGTTGTTACGATTCCCGATAGTTCAGAGAACCGGTAAAATGATAAAACCCTGGCTGGTCCCACCCCTCTCTGCCCGCTTCTCTGTTCCCTGCCCAATGAGTCCTTATTATGCATGCGCAACAATCACTGATGGCATTCTCCCCCTGCCTGCCCCACCCAGTCACTCCTTATAGCACATGTGTGCTACATCACTTCCCACATTTTCCCGCCCGCCACCATCACTTCCAGCAACCAGCCAGCCAGCCAGCCATCACTGCCTGCCTTCCACCATCTGATCTCCCTCTGCAAGCCCCAGTCACCTACATGTGCTGCTGCTGCCATCCCCAGTTGAGTCCTGACTCCTGGACCAGCCTTGGCTGCCACTGCCTTGCCGCTACCACCTTCAGCACTTGCAGCCTAGTAAACTTCCCTGCCACCCTACTTCCCCTGGCTTGCTTAGTCACGAGCGCTGCAGCTCTAGTGGCACTTGTGGCCTAGCAAGCTTTTCCCCCCACCCCACTTGCCTGGCTTGCTTAGCTGCCAGTGCCGTGGCTCCATGCAGCAATCACAGCCTAGCAAGCTTGCCCCCCGACCCCATTTGCCTGGCTTACTTAGCTGCCAGGGCCTGGCTCCATGTAGCACTTGCAGCCTAGCAAGCTCCCCCCACCCACTTACCTGGCTTGTTGGTGGCTGAGAGGAAGGCAAGCCAGGGCTGACTCGTCGCTGCTTGGGCCTCACCTGGATTATCCGCAGCTGCTGGGCCTTGCCTGCTAGGGGTAGGGTGGGCAACCAGGGAGCATGATGCTATGTTACCTACATTGCCCCTTGCCTGCCACACCTTCCTTCTGCTGCCTGCTGGCCTACATGCTTTGGCTGAATGTGGACTGCTGCTGTGAGAATGATAGGAGTCAAGCCTCACAAGAGCAATCTTCCAGCCCATGGAGCTTGCACAGCAGCAGCTTGCACTCAATTAAAACACTCGGCCTGAGGGAGAGGCAGCTGGAAGAGGGACAATGCGGGCAGCATAAGCTTCATGATTCCTGGTTGCCTCCCGCACCTCCCCAGCAGCCATGAGCCCTAGTAGCTGTGGAGAATCTGAGCAGAGATGCGGGCTGGCAGGGAGTTGAGTGGTGAGAGCTCTGCCCTGGCTGGCTCACCTTTCTGCCACCAGCCGCGGGAGAAAGGTAAGTTTTGCAGGCAGTCAGGAAACTGCTGCCTTGCCAGAGCTACTGGCGGGGTGGGCCCTTGAAGTTCCCAGCTCTTTCCCCAAAAGAGGGAGGGAAGTCCCACCCACAGCCCCTTTGTTTGTTCTGGAAACTTGCCTGACAGCTTTTCTGGGCAACGTGGGACTGGGTGTGAATGGACAATCACATCCAGTTCCTGGGACTCTGGGAGACTGGCTGGGAAGTAAGCAATGTTGGAAGCGTGTGTTTGTGTGTGTGTTTGTGTGTGTGTTTCAGGTGGTTCTCCTAGCTTTAGAAAGAGGGAAGGAGGAAGGGAAGGGATAGAGGGGAGAAAGAGAGGGAAAGAGAGAAAGAGAGAGAGAGGAAGAGAGAGAAAGGGAGAGAGAGAGAGAGAGAGAAAGAAGGAGAGAAAAAGAGGGGGAGAAAGAGGAAGAGGAAGAGAGAGAGGAAGAGAGGGAAAGGAAGAGGAAAAGAGAAAGAGAGGAAGAAAGAGAAAAAAGAAGAGAAAGAGGAGGAAGAGACAAGAAAAAAAAGTGAAAGGAAAAAAAGGGAGACAAAGAAAGTGGGGATGGAAGGGACAGAAAGAAAGAGAAAAAAAGGGAGGGAGGAGAAAGTGAATGAGATATATGGATGGAAAGATAGATACATGGAAGGAGGGAGCGCAAGAAGAAAAAAAGAAGAGGAAGGAAGGACACAAACCCTTGCTTCAGAAGACTCTTTGAAATAGCAAAGCAATCTAGGGCTGGCCTGGAAGGGATCTTGGAGGTCATTTTCTAGTCCAACCTCCTGCTCCAGCAGGAGATCCTTACAAAATCATAGAATAGCAAGTTTAGAAGGGAGTGTGTATATGTGTCTGTGTGTGTGTACAGGTCAAGTAGCTTGGATGAGGTCAGTCATAAATTAGAACATTTGCTAAGCAATTGGCCATTAAGCAAGGACCACTTGTATTTGCTTTGCCAGTCACATGCCCCCCTGGCCATGCCCACCCAGTCACATGATCACCAAACCATGCCCAGCTGGTTACATGATCACCAAGCCATGCCCATCCAGTCACATGAGCACCAAGCCACACCCACAAATTAAGCCATGCCCGCAGAACTGGTTGTTAAAAAAATTGAATCCCACCCTGCATAAAGGTAAAACATTGCATCTCAATAGCCTCCCATTACCATTCCCTACATTAATATATATATATGGATCTTTGGTTGTTCGGGTTTTCTCCCGCGTAAGGTTCGAGTATCTGAGCAGCGTTTGATGAAGTCTCATTCATCATCTTCAGGCTTCTGTCTCCGGCTCTGTGCTTCTCAGAGTAATGGAGATTGCAGCTGCTTCCTCCTTTACTCTGAGAAGCACAGAGCCGGAGACAGAAGCCTGAAGATGATGAATGAGACTTCATCAAACGCTGCCTAGATACTCGAACCTCACGCGGAGAAACCAACAACAAAGATCCACATACAAATACCATGAGAACCTCAGAAAACAAATATATATATATGTGTGTGTGTGTGTGTGTGTGTATGTGTATGTATATGTATATGTATATGTGTATATATATATATATATATATATATATGTGTATATATATATATATATATATATATATATATATATATATATATATATATATATGTATGTATATATGATAGATGATGGATAGATATAGATCGATGGATGGATAGATGGATGGACGGATGGACGGACAGACAGACAGACAGATGATAGACTCAACCAGGGGTGGGATTCTACCAGTTCTGTCTGGTTCTATAGAACTGGTTGTTATGATTCTGCACAGTTCAGAGAACTGGCAAATCGCACCACTGGCTGGCCCCACCCCTCTCCACCCTCCCTTCCCGTCCCTGCACAATCAGTCCTTATTGCACATGTGCGACATGGCTGCCTGCAGCCTGCTTTTGCCCATCTGCCACGCCATTGCTCCCTGCCTTCACAATCGGTGAGTGAGATTCTGGAAGCAAGCCCCGGTTGCCTACCTGTCGCCACTAGTCACCTTCCCCCCCCACTTGCCTTTTGCCACCGCTGCCAGTCACCTTCACTTGCCTTCGCCAGAGAACATGTGGAGCATGTTCATCTCTGGCCGGGTCAGCGGCTGCTTCTCTTCCCTGCTGGTCTAGGCTGGGAGAGTGAGAGTCTCTTTCCTGGCACAGCAAAATTTAGCTTTGGGTCCTGCAAATCCCCATCAGGAAATGTTCCGGGTAGCAGAGAAGCAACCAGGTTGAATGCTGTTCCTCTCTGCCACCCAGAGCCATTTTCCAAAGGGAGGGGGACTTGCAGAACCCAAAACAGCAACTCCCAGTTGCTAAAGTAAGTTTTGCTGTGCTACACAAGATGGTTTCCCAGGGCCTTGAAGGCCATCTTCCAAGGGTGCTGCCACCGCCACTCTGTAGCTCCCCTTTGGGATGGATCAGTAAGTTTTTGCTTTGTTCCCTAGGAAGGGCTCTGTCATGGAGGGCTGTGTCTTTGGGCCAGGTCTTTCTATCGGGCCTCCTGCCTCACATGAGGTGGCAGGAGGAGGAAGTGTGTGGTGGGGAAGGCTGTCTGCAGTTCTTGCAGCCAAAGCCTGGAATCCTTGGGTGTCAGCAAACTTGCATTTGTATGAGGTCAGGGCCTCATGGCTGCACTGTCTGGGAAGACATTTGCTTCACATGACACTGCTCACTGCCTGGCCAGTGTGTCAGAAGAGAGGGAGGAAGAAAAACTTGGCAAGTGTTCTTCTCCTTCTTGGGCATTCACACAGAGCATGGACATGTGAGGATGGGACCTTCTGTGCATGGGTGAGTCCCTTCAGTGCCGTACACACAGAATGTGTGTGTGTATTGCTGAGAAGGAGAAAAGTTCCTAAACATGGGAGTGGTGGTGAAGGGGGACAGTCACTGGACCTGACTTCTGAGCAGCTCTGCTGTGAAGGGAAGGGAAGAAAAAAAAGTTTGGCAACTTTTCTCCTCCTTCTTGGGTAGTGTGCACACACAGCACCGGGAGGATCTTTTGCAAGGAGTCGGCATGTGGGTGAGTCCCTCCAGCGCCATGTGTTCATGCTCTATGTGTGTGTATGTGTGAGAAGGAGGAGAAGAGTTGCTGAACTTTTCTTCATCCCTTTGCAGCATGAAGGCTGCTACTGCAGCCTGTCCCTTTAAGGTACCTCAATGTGGGAGTGGTGGTGAGGGGGGACCATAAAGGGACAGCCAGGCCACAGGAGCTGCCTTCCAAGCAGCTCCGCTGCGAAGGGAAGGAACAAAAGTTTGGCAACTTTTCTCCTCTCCTCCTCCTCCTCCTCCTTCTAGAGTGTGCACACATGGCACTGGGAGGATCTTCTGCAAGGAGTTGGCACATGGGCAAGTCCCTCTAGCACCATGAGATGTGTGAGTGTTTGCTCTGTATACATGAGGCCGAGAAGGAGGAGGGAAGCAGCCAGGTTGAATGCTGTTAGCACAGCTGCAGAGAAGCAGGAAGCAGCTGCCAGTAATGCCCTCATGTGAAGATGTTGGGAGCAGGGAGGCTCGACCCCCTCAGGAACTAGGAAGGGCTCGCTGCCCCTCTGACACCCTAAGTCTCATCCCAATGCACTTCTCTTCCTCCTCACCAGAAGCATTATTTTTGGGAAGACCGTGGGATTGCCCCATCTCCCTGCCAGCCATCTGGTCTTCAGTACTGGCTCGTCAGATTCCCACCACCCAGCACCAGTTCAGATGTTCAGAGAGGGAGAGGAAGAGGGAGAAAGAGTGGGAGGTAAAGAGAGAGAGACAAGAGACAGAGAGAGGGAGAGATGAGAAACAAAGAGATGAGAAAGAGGGAAAGAAAAAGTGATGAGAGAGAGAAATGAGAGAGATGAGAAAGAGAGAGTAGGAGAAAGAAAAAGATGAGAGAAAAAGATGAGAGGGGGGAAAGAGAGAGATCTGTTTAAAAGAAAATAGAAAAATGGCTCTTTGATGTTTAAGGTTGCAGACCCGGGTTAAGCAAACACAATGGTCGCTAAGTGAACCTTGTGGTCATTAAGCAAACACTGGTTGTTAAAAAAGTCCCTTTTCTCCAATGGGCATTTTTAACTGGAAACCAGAAGGAATTGTTGGAAACTGGTAAAAAAACATAGAAAACTTCATTCATATGACTGTGTGGGATGTTGTAACTGGTCATGTGTGTGTGTGTGTGTGTGTGTGTGTGGCTGTCAAAACTCCAAAAACAGGTCAAGTAGCTCTGGGGAGATCAGTCATAAATTAGAACACTTGCTAAGCAACTGGCCATTAAGCGAGGACCACTTATATTTGGTTTGCCAATCACATGGCCACCTAGCCATGCCCACCCCAGTCACATGACCACCTAGCCATACCTACTCCAGTCACATGACCACCAAGCCACACCCACAAATTAGGCCATGCCCACAGAACTAGTTGTTAAGAAATTTGAATCCCACCCCTGGATTCAATCCTGCAGTGATTTCTGTTATGTCCTGAGGATTCAAGGAGTTCTCACTCAGGTCCACTCACTTGTGTGGGCGTTATTTCCCCCCATTCCCATTGGTCAGTTCTCCCCAGCAGCCAGCTATAAAAGCAGGCTGCGGGGTCCAACTGGCTGCTGATTGCTGCGAGCCAGTTCCAGGCTTGGCAAGCACGGTCAGCCCTTTATTTGTAAATAAAGTACTGTTGCACTCATGCTCTGGTTCAGCCTCTCATTGCTCAAACTTAACACTGGCGACGAAGGTGGGATGGCTACCAGAAGCACCTTGCAACCGCTGAGTCACTAGCCACCGATCTACAGCCCAGAGAGCGATCGGCTGGCAACAAGGAAACGCTGATCCGCAGCCAGAGAGAGCGGTCAGCTAGCGAAAGCAGCGATCAAAAAGAGCAAACGCAGATCCGCAGCCAGAGAAAGCGGTCTGAGTCAAATAGTTAGAAGCGTCTGTAGCCGCTTGTTAGCCTCGCTACGGGGAAAGTGAAGCGCTGCGAGCACGCAGCCGCTCTGCATTTTGCGCGAAATTCAAACGGGTGTCATTTGAATTTCGGGCCAGTAGGAATCACAGCACAGCGCTGTAGAGAGTCACTAACGCCCACTTTTTGGCGCGAATCAAGACACCTCCAACGGCTAGCAGCCAACGTGGTAACCCAGAGAGAGAGAAAAGAGGGTAGCAAAAAAACCTCTCCAGAGCTGATATCACTTGTAACTCACGAGCGTTCGTAGTCCCAGAGAGATTTCTCCTGCAGGTAGCCCAGCCGTTCCAGCACCATGAGTTCCAATCCAGTATTCCCGGCGTTTAAACCAGACGAAGAGAAGTGGGAATCGTATAAGAACCGTTTCAATCATTACATCGATGCGGTCGGCCTGTCGGATGCGGGAGAGCATCGGAAAAATCCTATTTCCTAATCTACTGCGGAGCCACCGTTTCTGATACCGCTGCAGCACTCGTGGCGCCGAGAGAATTAAAAAACGTTCCGTGGTCCGAGTTGCTTGAGATCCTCACAAACCACTACGCTCCCAGACCTTCACAAATCGCCAGGAGGTTCACGTTCCGAATGAGGAAGCAATCAAGTAAGGAGACCATCAACCAATATATGGCCGCCCTCAGAACAGCAGCCCTGCACTGCGGGTTTGGAACATACCTGGAGGACATGCTCCTCGATCAATTGGTTTGTGGGGTCAAGGATCTCAACCTACAGAGGCGACTGCTAGCTAAAAAGACCTCAACCTCGCGCAAGCGTAGAGAGCCCTAGCAGCCGAGCTAGCTACGAACTCAGCCACCGAAATTCAGGGCCCAAGCGCCAAGCTAGCAGCGTTCCCAGTCCATTCCGAAGAGGTGGAAGCGGAGGAAGGCACAACGATGAGAACGATGTCCATCGCCTCACCAATGACAGACAGTCGCAGGTAGGGGCCAAACAAGAATACACCGGTCCACCCAAGCACATCACCCTGTGCCTAGCCTGTGGGGGATCACATCAAAGGGCCACCTGCAAGTTTAAAGGAGCCGTTTGCAACAACTGCCATAAGAGGGGCACATTGCGAGAGTCTGCCAAGCCCCCAAAGCGCTGCACAAAGACCCCGTCCTCGCACTCGGGACCACAGAGGCAAGTATTAAACTGTCGCACGCACTGCCTTGCCAGGCGTACTTGCCACTCTGTTAGTAAAATTTCTCTCTCCGTTTCCCTAGAAGGTAAACCGTGCCACATGGAGGTTGACACAGGGTCAGCGCTCTCAATAATCTCGTGGAACACCCTCAAGAGACTCCACCCCAGCCTATCTACTACCCGGCTTCAGAGATGCCAGTTCGGTCTGAAGGACTACCAGGGAAGGCCATTCCCGTGATCGGCAGAGGCAAGTTCTTTGTCAGTTTTAGAGCTTTTAAAGGCCACCTACCTCTAGTGGTAGTTAACGGCAATCTACCCACCTTATTGGGGCTCGATTGGTTTCCCCATCTCGGCCTAGGGTTAACAGGAGTCCATGCTGTCTCAACCTCAGACACTGACTCCTTATTAGCTGACTACGCAGATGTGTTCAGCGAGGAGCTGGGGTGTTATAATGGAACCCCCATCTCGTTCACCGTTGACCCCAGGCAGTCCCAATCAGATTAAAACCACGTAGAGTTCCATTTGCTATTCGACCAAAACTAGAGCGCTGAATTGGATAAACTACTAAAACAAGGGGTCATTGAGCCAACAGATTTCGCCAAGTGGGAGCGCCCATTGTCACACCCCTCAAAAAGATGGTAGCCTGAGAATTTGCTCGGACTACAAGACAACAATCAATAAATATTTACAAGTTAGCGCCTATCCCGTGCCCGTCATTCAGCACTTATTGCATACATTCGAACCGGGCAATATTTTTGCTAAATTGGACATGTCTCAAGCATATCAACAGTTCCCTGTTGATAACCAAACAAGCGGAACTTCAGACCATCGTCACTCACAGGGGTGCCTTCCGATGCAAGCGTCTCCAATTTGGCGTAAGTGTTGCCCGGGTATTTTTCAATCCCTCATGGAGCAGATTTTACAGGGCCTCCCTGGTGTAGTACCCTACTTCGACGACATCTTGGTCTCGGCCAGGGACAGACCCCAACTCTTCCAGAGAGTGCGAGCAGTGTTAGAGAGGTTCAGACAGCATGGCCTCAAGTTAAAAAAAAGAAAAATGCGCCATTGCCACTAGACAGGTGGACTTTCTGGGTTATAAAATTGACGCCTCTGGCATTCATCCCCTGGAGTCCAAGGTCAGGCGATCCACGAAGCTCCACACCGACCTCCAAAGCGGAGCTACAAGCTTTCTTGGGACTCCTAAACTTTTATGCATCCTTTTTGCCCCATAAAGCCTCAGTAGCGAACCCCTACACAGATTACTAGACAAAAGTCACCGTGGCACTGGGGGCACAAAGAAGACCAGGCGTTTAACGCCGTCAAATCACTACTTACGTCAGAGGCAGTGCTCATCCAATTCGACCCCAACCTTCCTTTAGTACTGGCAGCAGAGCGCATCCCCTTTTGGAATTGGGCGGTCCTTAGTCACCGACTCGCCAATGGCGCCGAGGCCCCCATCGCCTTTTCTCCAGGGCGCTCTCGGCCACGGGCGAAATTACAGCCAAATAGACAAGGAAGCCCTAGCAGCTGTTGCAGCCGTGAAAAAGTTTCACGAATTCCTTTTTGGCCACTTCTTGAACTGGTCACTGACCATAAGCCCCTCCTGGGCCTACTGGCCGGCGACAAACAGACACCTCAAGTCCTCTCCCCTCGGATGACACGGTGGACACTTTTTCTAGCGGCCTACTCATATAAACTTATCCACCGCCCGGGCAAAACTCTATCACGCTGCGCACTCAGTCGCTGCCCCTTACCGCTCCGGCTGAAGACCCAGCTCCTGTCAATGCCATTTTTGAAATCACCCAGTTGGACCTGCCCATCACCGCCCTTGACATCACCGCCAAAACCAAGGCAGACCAAGCGCTCGCCCAGGTGCTCGACTGGGTGAGGAGGGGTGGCCGGGAGGCAATGTTGATAATAAATTCGCACCCTTTAAGACTCGCATGCAGGAGCTGTCCAGTTTGCAGGGTTGTCTACTGTGGGGCACTCGAGTGATCACTCCGACCTCGCTGCGTGCCCGAGTCCTGGAGCGTTGCACGAGGACACCCGGCATTGTGAGAATGAAGGCGTTGGCGCGCAGCTACGTGTGGTGGCGGGTCTAGACGAGGACATTGTCAATTGGGTAAGTTCCTGCAGCATTTGCCAGGAATCCCGTCCTGCTTCCCCCATCGCCACCCCTACCAGATGGGAGAGCGCCAGCGCCCCTTGGTCTAGAATCCATGTCGATCTGGCGGCCCCTTGCATGGAAAGATGTTCCTAGTGGTGCGTGGGCGCTTATTCCAAGTGGATAGGCGTGGCGCAGCTATCCCACGACCACCACACTGGCAATCACCAAGCGTGTTAACGCGCCTGTTCGTTACCCATGGACTACCCGACTTCTTGGTCTCCGATAATGGCCCACAGTTCGCATCAGTAGAATTCAGCCGTTTTGCAGCCAACCTAGGCATTCGCCACATTTTAACAGCCCCATTTCACCCTGCGAGTAATGGGTTGGCTGAAAAGGGCCGTCAGGACCACTAAAGAGCCCTCGCTAGGTTTGGCAGAGATGACTGGCACCACAAACTCTCACGGTTCCTGATGAGCCAGCACTCAACCCCTGTGCAGTCACCAATAAGTCCCCAGCGGAACTCCTGATGGGCCGGCGCCTGAGGACTGTATTAGATAGACTGCACCCACAATACTGCCCTGACTCTCCCCTCGCTTCCACTTGGGGTTAGACATTTTATGTTACAGGAGCCGATATTCGCAAGGAATTTCGCTGGGGACCCACTTTGGATTCAGGCGAAGTCATCGCCGTCACCGGGCCGAGATCATATAGAGTCAGGCTGGAGGATGGTCGCGTCTGGAGGAGACACATAGACCAACTCAGAAGACGCCTCAGCAACCTCGCAAACAAGAATCCAGAGTCTCCAGTCGAAGGGGAACCGTCCCATCCACAACCCAGCCACATCGCACCCAGTGACCAGTCTGCGCCAGCGATCGTTCGGTCAGCCCAAACCCGGACAACAGCGCCCAGAGAGTTGATCAACCGGATCCAACCACGAGAGTTTGACTCCAGAAACCAACCCGGTGGTTTCGAGGATGCCAGTCCAGAGAGTGTTGGAGACACTATGCCAGCTCAACCGTCACAGACTGATACCGAACAGTCAGACAATGTTCCCGAGTTGCGCCGCTCCGGGCATCAACACAAACCCCATCTACCTCAAGGACTATGTGTGTTCGCATCTGGGGGGAAGGGGTGTTATGTCCTGAGGACTCAAGGAGTTCTCACTCAGGCCCACTCACTTGTGTGGGCGTTATTTCCCCCATTCCCATTGGTCAGTTCTCCCCAGCAGCCAGCTATAAAAGCAGGCTGCGGGGTCCAACTGGCTGCTGATTGCTCGAGCCAGTTCCAGGCTTGGCAAGCACGGTCAGCCCTTTATTTGTAAATAAAGTACTGTTGCACTCATGCTCTGGTTCAGCCTCTCATTGCTCAAACTTAACAATTTCAACTGCATTTTCAGAAGTTTTCTTTCTTCTCTCAGGAAAGTTATAAAGCTCAGCTGCAGCTTTTAATTAACCAAAGCTTACCTACTCTTGAAGAAATGAAGGTCTAATCATTCCAGAATGCCAGACAGATTTGATTTCCATCTTGATATATGTTCAAGCAATAGATAGGCATTTCTTAGGAAAGTTTTGACTTGAATTTCTGAACTAAATAAGGGTTAGACTCACTTGACCAAATTATCCTTTTCAAGTTTGATTCTATGGTCCTAAGTAAGGGTTCAAAGAACATACAGAGAAAAGAAAGCAATCATGATTCTTGATCCTGTATGTATATAATTGGAAAGGGAAACTTTAAAATTAAATAGGTTCTTCATAAAATGGAACTACTCTTCTTTGATTAGACTGATCTCACCTGGAACAGAAGGGGAAAAGAGTTATAGACAAGGACTGAAAAACTAGCAAGAACTTTTGTTTCCATTTGTCTCCTTCCTTTCCCTGCTGATACCCCCAATTCTTGCCTCTCAGGAATAATTCCTCCTGCCTTCTTAATAATAATTTCAGTAATTTTAGAAGACTTGTGAGTAACATACTAACTCCTGCTATGAAGCTCAAGGCAAGCAGGAAACAAAAGTGTTTCCCCTTAATTGCACTCCCTATATAGATAAAGTAAAAATAATCATTCAGGACATTACTCTTCATTAAATAAGACTTCTTTCCAAGTTTTATTTTTCATTGATGTCTTTTCCCATCCTAGGCTTTTATCACCAGTACGTGTTGATAAAAATCCTGTTTAGCTGTGTGACATTGCAAAAAGGGTTTCTACGCATAAGAACATTCTCACAATCTCCAAAGTATTCAGGTTTTGTCTCACATCTGCAAAATTCCTGACCCAAGGGTATTCTTATTTCACCCAAGTGTTACAACTTTGTGACAATCTAAACTAAATTTTTAATAAATATTGAATCACTTAGGAAAGCATTTAATCTAGTTCTCCAATCCCAAATAGGATTAGAAAATACAAAGGGCTGAAGAATGTACAAAATGTACTTATCGATCAACATCATGTTTTGACAGATACACCTGCTGTTGATGATTTCGAGTATCTTACATAAACACGGCCATTGATTTTTAAATATGTACATGCTATTCTTTTGGCTTCAATAATTACAGTATATTCAGAAAGTAATCAAATTCCTTTACTTTTGTCAATTTTATTGTGCTGCAGTATGATTCTATACTAGTTGAAATTTCATTTTTTCTCACTCATTAATCTATACTCAGTACTCCATAATGACAAAATGAAAACAGAATTCTAGAAATTTATTAAAAAGGAAAAAATTGAAATATCACCCTTCACTTAGTACTTTGTTGAAGCACCTTTGGCAGCAATTACAGTCTCGAGTCTTTTTAGGTATGATATGACAAGCTTTGCACAACTAGATTGGGGGATTTTCTCCATTCTTTTTTGTAAACCCTCTCAAGCTCAGTCAGGTTGGATGGTGACCATCAGCAAACAGCCATTTTCAGGTCCCTCTGGAGTTGTTCAATATGATTCAAATCATATTGGGCTACTCTAGGAAATGGGTTGCCAACCTTTTGGACCTCAGGGACCACAAACTCATAATTTTAAGTCCCGTGGACTACTAATATGATTTTTGACTGACGGTGGTGGGAAAGTTGGTCCCATATTCCAGAGCTGCAGTAGTCACAGGACTGGCCCTTTGGTCATCCTGGAGCAACTGCTCCTCTACCCGGGTGCATTGGCCTGCCATGGACTGGAGGAGCTGCTCTGGGATGATCAAAGGGCCAGTCTTGTGACTACTGCAGCTCTGGAATATGGGACCGACTTTCCCACCAGTGTCAGAAAGCCACCCTGGGGTGGATTTCTCTCCCCTGCTGTTAGTCTTACCTTCCAGTTCCAGCTCACATGGCTCTACTCAAGGTAAGGTTTGCACTCAACCGAAGGGTGGGGGCCAGTGGGTGGGCAGGCCAGGCGGGCAGCACATCCTTGTGTTTCTGTGCAGCCTGGATTAATTGCTTTGAGGGTGAGATTTCTCTGTGGCCCACAAAATTTTCTCATGGCCCACCAGTGGGCCACGGCCCACCAATTGGTGACTGCTGCTTTAGTAGACTGTTTCCTTGATTTCTTTCTTGTTATTTATATGTTGGAAGAAACTCTTTTTAAATTATCTTTGACTTTTGTTGCAAGTCTTTGTTCATTCTGAGCTTTTGCTTTCCTGACTTTGCTTTTGCAAACTCTGACTATCTGCTAATATTCTGCCTTAGTTGTGTGTCCCTCTTTCCATTTTTTGTATTTGTCCTTTTCATCTTTCAATTTGTCAGAGAGATCTTTGTGCAGCCATGCTGGTTTTGTCTTGGATTTCATGTTTCTCCAGGATGCCTATTGGAGAATTCACACACATGGGTTGAATCTGCCTTTCTGCCCAAAGACTGAGTCATCAATCTTTGCTACACCTCTTCCTGTCAGGGCTGGAAGCCAATAGTCATGACTCAGTCTTGGCCAGATAGAGACATGGTAAATTTTGGCTCTGTTTCTTTGCAAGCAGCATTCATCTAAAGTGTGGATTCTCCAAAAGGTTTGGAGAAGAATAGAAGACAGACAGAAAGGATTTTAAACAGCCTGTTCTTCGCCCTGTTATCATGCAGCTTCCCCAACCACCAATAATGGCCCAAACAGGGGGTAGAGGGGGAAGCTCTGCAAATAACAACAACTTGCTGATTGCACATCCAGGCTCATCTGGGTAACTCCAGAGCAGCCGTTTTCAATTGCAGCACCCCACAGCTGATCGTCAGGGCCAGCAGGTGCCATTTTGGCTGCAACCATGTGTGTTGTGTAGGCTACCCCAGGGATCTGGTCTTGTCGCCACTGCCATAGCCCAGGGGAGAAGTCCTGGGCTGAAGACCACCTCAAGCTTAAAGGGTTAGGAGGATCGAACAATTAGCCTCTCCTCCCAGGGCAGTCTCTGGGCTCAAGCTATTACAATGGCTGATCACTCAGCAGATAGCATGGAGCCCAAATGATCTAAAAGGTCCAAATAGAATTCAAGGAAGGCTAGATCTGCAAACAGGGATGCAACAGAGAAAATAAGGGCAAAAGCCATTTATTCCAGGAAACCTACCAGAGCGGAAGAAAAGGATGCAAGCAGAAGGCAAAAAGCTCTTGAAAAGCAGTTTTCCAGAGCTGAGAAGCAAACTGAGCAGGAGAGGTATTCCCCCTCCCCCCAGCTGGAGGCTGGAATTTCCTGTCCTCAGCTGCCATTAATGCAAGCCTTGCTTGCAATTCAAAGAGCATGGCCACTGGAGGGCAATAGAGAGCAGGTTTATCTCGCTTTAGCAGGGGAAATTCAAACTGAAACATGTCCTTTTGCTCGCATGGTCTCTAATCCTGCAGAATCACAGATCAGGGACAGACCCAGGGTTCCATAGGCCACATTTACCCCTACTGCAGTGGGGCACTGCTCAGCAATTAAATTTGGACCAAAGTTGTCTGAAGACATTAAGGCCCTTATATTTCAGGCCATTTCACATGGGGTGGTCTCTACCCTGCAGAGGAGGAGCCATACCCCTTCCTTGGGGTCTGAGCCTCCATTGCAAACCATATAATACCAAGTTCCTATGGAGGCACTTAGACACCAGAGGGCAGAATCACTGGCCCACTCTATTAGGAGTGGGGCATCAGTGATGGAGGAGGAAGAGAGCAAGGGTTCTCAGAGGATGAAGACTTATATCCTGACCCTCCCTGCTTCACTGGGCTATTCAGCCCAGACTCTTTAAATGTCTGCTTCACAAGGTTAGGACCATGGCCCAGATAGGTACAGAGCCTTGCTCTCAAGCACTGCCAACTGATAACCAGGGCCTAATAGCAAGGTGTACTCTGAACCCACTGTCATGCAGCAGGACATATCCTGCCCTAAGCTGTTTCTAGATGTTGTCCAGAGACATTGGATTCAACCTTTCCCACCCCAGGGGGTAATGACAAAATGTTTTTCAATATGGCTCCTCTCCTGACTGAGGCACTTCAATTGCCTCCATTGGATAAGCCATTGGTGTCCTTGGTCTGTATCTGGAGACATAGCGACGGCTCTTAAAACTGAAGATAAGAAAGCGGAAGTAAACTTCCATAGGGCACACCAGGCCATTGCATGGGCTGTCAAACCAGCAGCAGCCACTTCCTTCTTCACCAGGATGTCCCTACTCTGGCTTTGATAATTGCAGGCCAGAGTCCACTTGGAAGAAATTTGGATGCACCAGGATATTAACAAACTGGTGGTAGCCACTGAATTCATGGCCGACTCATCCTTGCATGCAGCCCTTTTTTCTTCCAGGGCACTTGTGTCCAATATTACCTCTCACTATTTGCTATGGCTTTGGTAATGGCAAACAGATGCCAGGACAAAATGGAAGCTTGCTTTCGCTCCATACATGGATGCATCTCTCTTTGGAGGTGCCTTGAATACCTTCCTGATTGAAAACAACAAAAAGCACAAGGTTTTTTCCTTCTTTACCAGGAGAGCTGGCTTCCCCTTATATCCACAGGCGGCCCTTTTGTCCAACAGATGCAGGACAGGAAATTTCACAATTCCAAACATCTTACCAGCCCAGATCTGATCGACCACCAGACAGGTCAGGTTTTTGGGATAGGACCAGACAACAGTTCCAATCTAAGTGTTCCTTTCGTGACTCATGGCTATCCCTTTCACCGATCCAAATGACTACTGGAACTGTCCTCCCATCGGCGGCCATCTGGCCCTATTTGTGGACTGATGGGAGAATACCACCTCCGGCTCTTGGGTCCTGAAGACTCTGCAATTTGGTCTCGCTCTGGATTTTCTCTCCACACCTCCAAGGACCTTCACCCAATGCCCCACCTACAAAAACCTCATAAGAAGGTGGCTTATGAATAAAGCAATCCAACACTTGTTGGACATCCTGACCATCGAGCTGGTGCCAGAGGACCAGAGGGGCATGGGTTTTACTCCATTTTATTTGTAGTCCTGAAAGCCTCAAGGTGGGGTTGAGGGCAATTCTGGATCTCAAAAATTGAACATACACCCAGATTACAAGAGATTCAAGATGCCATCTCTACAGTCAATTTTCGAGGGCATAAGGGGGGACCTCTTGACATCCATTGATCCGATGGAGGCCTAACTCCACATTCCCATATTTCCATCCCATCAGAGGTTCCTCAGGTTCTATTACGCAGGGAACCACTATCAGTACAAAACGCTGCCATTTGGTCCTTCATCGGCCCCAGGACCTTCACAAAAATGCTGGCAGCACTGGCTGCGCACCATGCAGGGCCAGTGCTACCTGGATGACATTTTCATTCAGTCCAGCTCCAGCCAAGAGGCACAATCTGATGTAGGGACTACATGTTCTTCAAGAACATGGGTTCTCCATCAACTTTCAAAAGAGTCACCTAGTCCCATCCACCCTCCTGCTACATCTGGGCGTGGTGATAGTCTGTGCGAGGTTTACTTATCCCAGGAGCGCCAGGACAGCATCAAGTCCTTGGTCAATCAAATCACAGCAGAATGAACAGTTCCCTTGGTGGTGCTTTCCCAATTCCTGGGAAAAATGGTATAATGCATAGTGATAGTCCCCTGGGCTTGATCACATGCCGGAACCCTCCAATGGTTCATCTTGCCATTCCAGAGGGCAAGAACCAGCACCTTCAACATCAGGCTTCGTGTAACCTACCAGACTTCTGCCCTGCTCCATCTCACGACCTGGAGCAAAGTTGGCACACCCTGGACATGAGAAGGGCACTTTGAAGATACATTAAATGAACATCATCGTATCGCAGAACTGAAGCCCTGTTTGTCTCATTTCAATCATCTTCCATGGGTACCAAGGTCTTATCACTGACCATAGGTCATTGGATAAGGGCTTGTATAGCCAAGCCCTATGAAACTCAGCTCTCCCTGTACACAGATGAGTAATTGCCCATTCAACAAGGAGTGCAGCTACTAGAGCTGCATGGGCAATGCAGGCCTCACTTGAGGACATCTGCAGGACGGCGACGTGGTCCTCCCCATCTCCTTTCATAAGGCACTACAAACTGGACACTTTCACCTTGGCTGAGGTGGCTTTTGGTAGAAGAATGCTCCAATAAGTACATACAGATGGGAGATCACAGGACCAGACCGCTTCCTGCTCATAGGGACAGCTGGCTTTGGTATATGGATTTTCCAATAGGTATGCTGAAGAAGAGGTGTTGGCTTACCTGAATGCAGTTTCTCAGCATGCCTTTGGAGAATCCACTCCTATCCTGGCAACCATTTGGTCCAGTGTCCAGGTGGGAGATTGAGCCAATACCACAATGAAGATCATCAGGTGACTGTGCCTTCATTGTGACTGAGGGCTTCTGGCCCTGACAAGAAGAGGCATGGTAAAGATTGATGACTCAGATTCTGGGCAGAAAGGCAGATTCAACCCAAATGCATGCTGAGAAACTGAGTTCAGGTAAGCCAATGCCTCTTTTCTTTCTTAATGGTATTGTGCTGGCCTGAGCTTTTATGATCATATTTTTCAGAGTTTCCAAGATTCTTGAGTTGTTTTTCCTTTAGGATTTTCATCCAAGGAATCTTTCCCAAGTTCTGAGTTTATTAAAATTAGCTCTTTTAAAATCTAAGACTCTGGTATTATTATGTTCTATTGCTTGTGTTTGCATTATGTTGAATTCTTGTATAACATGGTCACTCTCACCCAAGGTTCCTGCAGTTTCAACTCCCTCTATCACTTCTTCTCTGTTTGCAAGAATTAAGTCCAGTATGGCTGCCCCTCTAGTTTTCTCCCGTACCTTTTGGACAACAAAGTTGTCAGGTTAGTTAGGAACTGATTTGATTTCTGACGGTGCAGAATTAGTCTTCCAGTTGATGTCAGGGTAATTGAAGACTCCCATAAATATTGTGGTGTGTTTCCTACATGTATTTATTAGTTGGTTAGCAAAAGGACATCTATTTTTTCTGTTTGATTGGATGGCTTATAACAGGGGCCTACAACCTTAAACACTCAAAGAGCCATTTGGATCCATTTCCCAAAGAAAAAGAAAACATTGGGAGCCAACTTGATGTCACTCACTCCCACCCAGTCTCATGATCCTCCCAGCCATGTCTACCCAGGTTTTGTGGCTCCCAGTATTTTCTTTTCTCCGGGAAACAGGTCTCTCTCCCCTCTCTCTGTCTCTCTGTCTCTCTAACTCTCCCTCCCCATCCCCCCTCTCCCTCTCTCTCCCTCTCTCCCATCTCTCTCTCTCATCTCCCTCTCATCTCTGTCTCTCTCATCTCTCTCCGTCTCTCTCTCTCTCTTTCTCCCTCTCTCATCTTTCTCTCTTTCTCTCCCTCATCTCTCTTTCTATCTCTCTCTCCCTCTCTCATCTCTCTCATTCTCATCTCTCTCTTTCATCTCCCCCCCCCATGTGTGTTCCCTCTTGAACTATAACTTGAGGGTTGGGTTTTTTCTTTCTTTTTGCTGATGTTGTTTTTTTCTTCTTCTTAGGGTGCTTTTTACCATACGATTTATATCATTTCAAGTTTCCAGATAAAGCTTTTTCATCCCCCTGCTGTGGCTTCCTGTTGGCTGAACCCACCAGTGGCTGGCCCCACCCCTTGCCCTCCCTTGCAGTCACTTCTTGCCTGGCCTAAGAAGGTAAGGACAATGGCGGCAGATGGAGACTCACTCCCTATTCCAGAGTGGGAGTGAAGTTCCTCTGTAGTTATCTCTTATGGCCCTTGGTGCTGTGCACACCTCGGTCACTCGGGGAGACATGCAACTTTCTCTCTGCCCCGAGTCTCTCACCTGGCCCAGCTGCAGCTGATGTTTCATGTCATAATGGGCTCCATGAGGAGGAGGGGATGCCATATTCCCAATTGTGAAACACTAAATTTAAGTGTGCGAGGTGCTGCAAGAGCAGCAACAGCAGTGGCATCAGCTGCAGCCAGGCCAACCAGTGTTTTGGGGTGGAGAGAAAGTTGCACGTCTCCCTGAGCAGCTGAGGTGCACTCAGCACCAACAAGGGCCAGAAGAAAAGGCACCTACAGGGGCGCTTCACTCCCACTCTCGAATATGGAGCGAGTCTCTATCTGCTGCCATCACCTTTATCTTCTCAGGCAAGGAGTGACTTATTAGAGATATGACTAGTATTACAACCACCAAGACTGGAAAGAAACCAACACCAACAGTGGCATTATCTAGTCCCGCAGCACCTACTCAACAGATGATTGAAGGGATGCTGGTGCCTGAGAAATCGAACACACCTAGTGCCCAGTAAGTACAGGCATCCCTACTAGTGATACAAGGAGCGATGCTGCTGCTGCAAGAATCAATCTCAAAAAATCATATTGAAAGCAGAGCCAATAGAGATATGATGATGAAAGCTGAACTGAAGACAGAAATAGGGGAAATGAAAGACTGAGATCAGGAACTTGGATGAAAAAATGGGATTGATTCAGGAATCAGTTAAAAAGAATGAAGAAAGGATAAAAATAATAGAACAACGATCTGACCAAGCTGAGAAAAAATTAGAATATATGGACCAAAAAATTACTGGTTATAATAAGGAGACAGAAGAAGCCTTGATCCATCTTGAGATGGACAGAGCTTCTTATTATCTAAGATTCCAGAATGTGGAAAAAGAGAAAGAAGAAGACCTAGCATTGGTGATGGCAGAGCTTTTAGCGGAACTCTTACAAAGGGATAAGTCTGAAATGATAAATGAAATAGATGACATTTATAGAGTCTACACAAGCTATGTGAGGTGACACAAATTACCCAGGGAGGTCCATATCAGATTTGCTAGAAGAAAGGTCAGAGGTATCATTTATAAGATCTCAAAAGAGGAAACAATAAAATATAAAGGGAGAGAAATAATCATCCTTAAACAGATTCCAAGAAGACTGAGGGAACAAAGGAAGGACTATCACTTTCTTACCAATTATTTAAACAAAAAACATATTTCTTTCAAATGGATTACACCAGAAGGCATTCTGACAACATGGAAAGAGAAAAGAGTGAAAACCAATAATCTACAGAAAGCACAAGATCTTTTTGAACAAATTGGTGGGTCGAAAGATGAATTTGGTAGCAGAGATGAGCTTGAGGCTTCAAGCCAAGAAGAAAGGCATCAAAAACCCAAGGAGAAAGAGAAAAACCAAAACAAAGAAACAAGGGGAGAACCAGGTGTTAGAGAAGAATCAGGGATTAAAACCAGAAATCAGACGGCAACTAATTCCAATGAAAACTAGAGGCTAGAACAAGAAACAATGGGAAAAGGATTGAAACTAATATTAATTAATATTAATGGGTTAAACGATCTATCCAAAAGGAAAAGAATATTTTGTAAATTAGAAAAATAGAAATTTGATATTGTATGTCTTCAGGAGGTCCATATTAGATTACGAGAGCAGATAAACTTACAAAATAAAAAATTGGGGAAACTATATTCATCACTATCAGAGGGAAAAAAAGGAAGTAGTAGTATTATACATTAAAGAAGAAATAAATTCGAAACTAAGTGGAAGAAACAGAATAACCTAATAAAAAGAATAAAAAGTTTAGAAGATAGATTAACAAGAACCCTAAGAGATGAGCAAATTAGAAATGATTTGGCATGATGTAAACATGAAATCAATATCTTAGAGCAGGAAGATTTAGTCAAGAAATTACAATATAATAAAACAAAAGCATTTTGAGTATGCAAATAAACTAGGGAGATGCTAGCCTACAAGTTGAAAAAAGAAAAGCAAAAAAGAATCATATACCAATTGGAAGACAATAATGGGATACTAGAAACAGACTTGGAAAAAAAGAAAATAATTATAAGAGAGTATTTTGAAAACTTACACAATCAAGATATAGTAGACTCAAATAAAATAGAACAATACCTGAAGGAAGGGATATTTCATTCATTACCGGTAGACAAGGAGGAGATACTGAATAAAGGGATACCCCTAAGTGAACTGAAAGAGGCAATTAAGACAAAAAAGTAATAAAACTCCAGGACCAGATGGCCTCCCAGGAGAAGTATATAAAGACATAGGAGAGCCCCTAGAAAACCTGCTCTTAGAGATTTATAATGAGGTATTATTAGAGGTGAAAATACCAGAATTATGGAAGGAGACCTATATTATACTAATCCCTAAAGAGGGTACAGATGCCAATCAAATAAAAAAAATTACAGACCACTATCACTTCTGAATACAGATTATAAATTTTTTATGAATGTAATGGCAGAAAGACTGAAAAAAATTCTTAATGATAGGATTCACCCAGACCAAAATGGATTTCTCCCTGCGAGACAAATCAGATATAATACAAGAACCATAATTGATATATTAGAGTATTATGAATTCCATCCATTAACTTGCCTTGATCTTCCTGGATGCACAAAAGGCCTTTGATAACCTCAGTTGGGATTTTATGAAAAAGCAGATTAACTTGATGGAATTTGGGGATAACTTTGTAAAAATGCTAAATTCAATTTACTCTACACAAAAGGCTAGGGTAATGATAAATGGCGATTTTACTAACTCATTTGAGATAAAGAAAGGGGTCAGGCAGGGATGCCCACTGTCACCTCTGCTTTTTATAACAGTAAACATTACTGGATATAATTAGGTTAAATAAAGAAATTAAAGGAACAAAGATTAAAAGGCAAGAATACAAATTACAGGCATTTGCGGATGACATGGTATTATAGAAGACCCAATTGACTCAGGACCAATATTATTAAGGGAAATAGATAAATTTGGCAAATTAGCAGGGTTGAAAATTAACAAAGAAATGACTAAAATGTTAGTTAAAAATCTAACAGAAAACAGATAAAAAGAATTAGAAGAAATAATGGGATTACAAATTATTAATAAGATTAAATATTTAGGCATTTGGTTAAGATCTAAAACCTTAACTCTGAAGGAAGATAATTATACAAAATTGCTGCAACAAATTGGTAGAGGTCTGGTAAATTGGAATAAAATGCAAATTTAATTACTAGGCAGCATTGCCACTATCAATCCTACCTAAATTATTATATTTGTTTCAAATGATCCCTATACAATTAGATAGAAAATTCTTTAAAGATTTGGATAAGATTACTATGAAATTTATTTGGGCTGGTAAAAAATCAAGAATTAAAAAGAGTTATTTACAAGATAATAAAAGCAGAGGTGGCTTTGGACTTCCTCCCTGGGAGACCTATTATAGAGCGGTGTCATCAGTTTGGATAAAAGACTGGATTAGATTGGAAAATAAAAGAGTCTTGATATTAGAAGGTCATGACCTACAAATAGGGTGGCATGCCTTTTTGTGGAATCCAAATTTTAAAAGCCACATATATTTCTAGAGGCATACCCTTTGAAAATCTCTGATAAAAACTTGGTCAGGTATTAGGAATAACCACTATACTAAAATCCTAACATGGTTATCAACAATGCAGGCAATGTTCCATCCCAATACAATGGACATTAGTAAAAAAAACTTAAATACCATCAAATATTAAATAAGGAAGGGAAACTTAAATCGATTTATGAATTAGAAGCCCAAGAACTATCTATTGATCAGTGGTCTTATCTTCAAATAGCTATGAATATGACAGAGATGCAAAAGAATTTGGATTAGAAATAAAAAATACACAATTGGATAAAATCCTCCTGGGTCAAGAAAAAAATATGATATCCAAACTATATAATTATTTAATAGAATTTGATCTAGCCAAGGAAATTGTGAAAGGACTGATGATAGCCTGGGAATTTTGTTGTTGTTATAATATAAATTTAGATGACTGGGAGGAGATTTGGCACAAGAACTACATAAACAAAATCAGTATCCTATAAAGAAATTTTATACAAAATGTTATATAGATGGCATCTTGTACCCTCTAGACTAGCAAAAATGTACCCAAGAGTAAATCCAACCTGTTGGAAATGTAAGGGAAATAATGGTACCTTCTTCCATCTCTGGTAGAAATGTCCAGAAATTAAGAAATTTTGGATTAGGATTAAAGTATGGATAGAAGAGATAATCCAGGATAGATTGGAGTGGAAACCGGAATTGTTTCTCCTCAGCATAATCAAAAGGGATTACCCACTCATTATCCATATCTTAACTGCGACACGAATTTCACTGGCATACTACTGGAAAAAACCCAATGTACCACCTCTGTATTTTGTCATTCAGAAAATATACCAATGTGCGGAAATGGAAAGGCTTACATTGAAATTAAAAGAGAAAGATGATACAGAATATTATTGGATCTGGGACAAATAGTATGAATGGATAGATCATAAACAAAAACAATGTATAAAATAAAAAGAAATAAGGATTTCAAGAAATATATTATTATATACATCTTGAATGACAGACAATTGTTGGGCAGGAGTTTTTACCTCTCCTTTGTTTTGATTAAGCCAAAGAAATGATTTATTTCTAAAAGTATATAGTCATAATTAAGAAGTAAGAAATGATTAATAGGTAATATACAGTATTAATATGGATATTTCACAATGGATAAAAGTAACTGCCACTTAATAATCTAGATAGAAGAATTACATTACTATCAAAATGTGTTAGAGGAAAATAAGACTGGCTGCACTATTTGTTATGATGTTTAATTGTACAATTTTGCATTTTTTTAACCTTCGTATAAGTGCATTTTAACTTTCTGTATTTAATAAAGTTTTTTAAAATTAAAAGAAAAAAGGAAAAACTACTTGTGCACCTAAATCCTTGACTTTCTTGCCTAGCTGCTCATGATCACTTAATATTGTTTTCAAGTCCTTTTTTGTGTCATTTGTCTGTACGTGTAGTTGTAGAAAAGGGTAGCAATCTGTGGGCCTAATTATTTTGGTTAGATTCTCGGCTACATCCTTGATTTTTACTTTAGGGAGACAACAGTTTATCTAGTTTTATGTCCAGTCTGCAGGTTCTGTTCCTTTGAGAATAGAATCGCCTATCACTAATATTCACCTTCCTTTTTTAGGGGATGCGGTCTGGGGTGCTTTTCTGTTTATCCAGTTGAGTTTGTTGATGTGATTTTTTTAGAGGTGTTGGATGATGTCTCTTTTCTAATAATTTGCATGCTTTCTTTGAGAGGGAGGTTGTGGGTTTGAGTATTTTCAACTAGGGGAGAAATTGGTTGCTCAGTTTTAATGGGACTACTTCTGATTGGGTTAGATTGGACAGCAGGAGTTTGTTGGATGTGTGCTGCTTCTTTCTTTGATTATTGTGTTTCCTTCTATGTGTGACAGGCCTCCATTTGTCTTCCTCCAAGGGTTTATCATCAGGGACAAGTCCTCTGGGAGTTACTTGTTCATTATTTGGTTCAATTCGGGCATAGCTTTCTTACATAGGTTGGAGTTTGGCTAGAGCTGCCTCTAGATCCCTTACTTTCCTCTAGTAGTTCACATAGCTTACATTTAATAGATATGTAATTTGTGTGTTCTTTGGGCATAAACACATACATGGAACATATATTGTGTACTACAATAGTATCAGTCACCTGTTCCATGGGTTTATTTCTTTTTGCTGATTTTTTTAAGATAGAAAGTTTGTATCTTGTTTTTTCTATCTTTTTTTGGCCTTTTTGTGCTTTTTGTGCCATTTTGTGTCTCTTTGATTATTAAAAAATACATGTCAGTCCCACCCAAAAATTAATGCAAAGGAAGATCAAAATTATACTTTATAAAGATAGGCTATAACAGGGGTCTGCAACTTTAAACACACAAAGAGCCATTTGGACCTATTTCCCACAGAAAAGAAAACACTGGGAGCCGCAAAACCTCAGTGGGAATCAACTTGACATCACTCACTCCCACCCAGTCACATGAACCCACTAGCCACACCTACCCATCTGGTCATTAGGGCAGAGAACTGATTAAAAAACACCGGGAACCACAAAACCCTTTTGACATCATTCTCTCCTCCATCTCTCTGTATCTCTCTCTGTATCTCTCTCTCTCTCTCTCTCTCTCTCTCTCTCTCTCTCTATGCCCTTTCTATCTCCCCCTTCTCTTCCTCCCTTTGTATCTCTCTCTGTATCTCTCTCTCTGTATCTCTCTCTCTCTCTGTCTGTCTGTCTTTCTCCCTGTCTCCCTCTCCCCCTTCTCTCTCCATATCTCTGTGTGTCTCTCTGTCTCTCTCTCCCACTCTCCCCCACCCTCTATATCTCCCCCCTCTCCCTCTCACTACTTCTCTATCTTCCCCCTCTCTGTGTGTTTTTCCATGTCTCTTTCTCCCCCCTCTATCTCCCTCCTCTGTGTGTGTGTGTGTGTGTCTGTATCTCTGTGTGTGTGTGTCTCTCTGTGCGTTTGTGTATCTCTGTATATATCTCTCTCTGTGTGTGTATCTCTTGTCTCTGTGTGTGGGGTGGGTGGGTAGGTGTCCCTCTCCTTCTCTCTCCATCTCTTCTCTCTCTCTCTGAAAGTCGAGATTGGACCAACCCAGCAAGCTCTCCTTGGGGCTCTTTATTACTCCTTTTCTTTCTTCTTGCCAACTTTTCAGAAATCCAGGCTGGCTGAAGAGCAAGTGCTACCCTTGGAGAATGCTTCCCCAAAGATGACTCTCCCCCTCCTTCTCCTCTCATGACCCCCTGGCTAGCTGTGGCAGGGCTGGGAGGGTATGCATGAATGAGGAAACCCTCTCAAGCAAGTGGCCGGACTCAGCCAAAGCACAGCAAAGGCACATGGGATGGGTGGGCAGGTTGATTGGCTGACGAGCGAGTGTCTTTGGCAAAGGCACTCCGCCAGCTTTCTCCAAGCCTGACCCCCAAGATGGGCATGAGAGGTTGAGTGGGGCCAGCCCCTTTTTCCTTCTGCTCTATGCTTGTTTACTCTTCCAGCAGAGGGGTGCCACTGGCAGCTTTAATTGAATAGCATCCTCCAGGTGGCAGAAGTCCTCCATGAAAGGTTTAAAGCTGCGGCTGGGCACTGTGGGCCTGTTACCCTTTCCATTGTCCTCTGCTTCCGGATCCCATTCCCACTGGATGGGTCTCCAGGCCAGTGACTCCGGACCACTGACTCTGGGCCAGTGACTCCGGGCAGAGAGCAGATTGTGCGTCTCCCCAAGCAACCGAGGCATGCCCCTGCTACACAGCAGACAGTGTTATGTCTGCTGTGTAGGTAGCACTAGCTCTCTCTAGCATTTATCTCCATTGTTCTGTGATGCATTTCCTGCTCTCTAGGATTTACCTCTATCCACTCCTGTGAGGCATTTTCCGGTTCCTGTTATATGTGTGTGTGCATATATATATATATATGCTCCCGATGATGCTTATGATTTTAACTGCATTTGATTAAACTTCTTGAAACAAACAGCAACAACAAGGGCCAGAAGAAGTGCCAGCAAGAATGAAGCACTGGAGAATCAGTCCCGGCCGCTTCTCCATCCCCCACCATCACCCTTAACTTCTCAGGCCAGGCAAGGAGTGACTGGGAGAGGCGGGTGAGGGATGGTGCCAGACAGTGGTGGAATCACCCAACAGGGAGCCACAGCAGAGGGATGAAAGAGCTGCATGCGGCTTCAGAGCCGTGGGTTGCCAACACCCAGGCTGTAAAAATAGAATGTTGCAGACTTGATTATGCTGTCAGCTTTAAAATTCAGCTGTCACGTTTCATGGAAGGTGGGGTGGAGGAGTTGAAAAGTTCAAGGTTGTTCTGTATGTCATATTAAGAAATTCCAGTTGCAGTTAATTGGTTCTTGTGATTTGTGAAGTGTAGAAGTGGGAAGAGAGAAGGGAGGGGAGAAGGTAGATTCTGTGAAATGCGTGAAAAAAATTTCACTTTGGGAAATTGCCTTTGACATACCAGATCTGTTTCTAAATAAATCAAATTGGAAAGAAATTGTCTCGGAGTGATTGTTATCATGGATACTTTCTGGATGCCTTACATTTATTTCCCAAAGTCCTATTTTAATTTTTGAATGGGCTTGGCTGATACCCTGGAGTTCTTTTCCCAGAGATAGAGAAAAATCAACAATCAGCAGAAATTGAAGGTATGCAGGGGGAAACGTATGGGGGCCCTCCCTCTGAAACATTAATTGGATCTGCCAGCCCTTGTTTGGAGGAGATGATGGATGCTTCCAGAATGACAGTAGAGGAAAGAGATTTGGGAGCTATACCAAAGCGTTTCAACTCAAGAAATTGTTATAACCCAGAGGTAACCCAGTTGTTTGAAAAGAACTCTTTCTCAAGCCCCAGGCATATTGCTATTCTGTCAGATTGGAGAGAGGAGACTATACAGATGCCAATTGGAGGAAGCCAGAAAGACGCATCAACTTACAGAGGTATGTTGCAGCCTCCGAGGCAATCCCCTCATTTTCCAGAGGGAATTTTGCCCCCTGCAGAGAGTATCCCTCCAGGGTGGGGATTTTACCCAGGCCAGGGGTGGATTCAGTGCCAATGGCAGCCAGCACCAACACAGCCCTGGTCTGAATGGAAGGTTGCCCAGACAACAGACAGCAGCCACTTCCCCCCACCCAACCAGGGAACCAGACCACATCCATCTTCCTCCTGGCAACCACAAATGCAGCCCCAACCGGCAGCAAGGCCACAGGGATTCCTATTCCAGAGAGGCACCACCCAGCCAGGATACAGGGGGCTTACCCAGCCTATGTACGCCACCCAGCCAGTTCCTTTCATTCCAGTTCAACCTGCAGGGGCCTGGCCTGTGCCACATCCGCAACCATGACCCAGGCTAGATCAAATACCCTTTAAGGCCATATTCGATGGCCACCATGAATATTTCAATTACTTCCTCACTCGAATCCGATCCCATATAGAACAATTTGGAGATCAATATGCCACAGAGCGTGATTTGGTTATGGCCATAACAAATGGGATGAATGAAGGGAATGTTTCAGACTGGGTGGCCCAACTAAACAATGAACAAGCCCCCAAATTACGCGATGTAAATGGATTTATTCAATTATTAAGACTCAGATTTGAAAATCCAGACAGGGTAGCATAGAATGAAGAGAAGTTAATGGAAATGAGGCAAGGCAAGTGACCCTTGTCAGAATTTATTTGGGACTTTAGAAGGATCGTAAGCCACCTCATGGATGGCCTGAAAGAATGACTACAGTATTTTAAAAATGCCATTGATCCAGAAATAAAGAAGGCCTGTGAAATTAGGGGAATCCCAGAAACCTTACAATCGTGTTATGTCACATCCCTCAGCTTAGATCGCAGCATCAACCCACACAGGAAACCCCTTCCGGTAGCCCCACCTAAGAAAATTGTGTCTAGGAGACTGTCGACTGGACCGGCCGAACTTGCTTGTACCCAACCTACCAGGATGCTGAAATGTTACTGATGGCCAAGCCAGCCATAGAGCAGCAGACTGTTTGGCCCCTGCTCCTGTACTACAAGCTCCACAGTTGAAGTCTAATCTAGCTGTTAGAGGTCAGAAGAATCGAGGAAGACCTCCGGCCAGGGGTGGGTTCACCAAACAAAGCTGGGAAATCCCCCTCTGTGCAGATGGGAGCAACAGACCATCAGACCGACACCACCTCCCTGAGAACCCAACCTGCGTAGATGACCCAATGGTGAGTGAACCCATCATACCTTTTACAGTCAAAGTCAAGTTAGTGGTACCAAACATGGAGGAGGCTGGGGAGTTAGGAGCTGTCATTGATACTGGGTGTTCTAGATGTCTTATCCGACTCCCCATCATTGAACAATTGGGCATAAAGACTAACCCACTAAACACCCAATCAGATTTGAGCAAGTGGATGGAAACTTAATTGGGGGGGGGCAGCCAACCAAATGACAGATCAAGATGGAATTAGGGCCCCATCGCGAACTCATACACTTCGTAGTGGCCCCAAGATGTCAGAATCCATCAAACTGGGACTTGCTTGGCTAGACACATGGGCCCCGATGATCAAATGGGAAGATGGATTCAGAAAAATCCTCATTGGACTGGGCCCATTGTCCCCTCTTCCACCCACTACAAAGCCACCAGTCAATTTGAACATCCCACCTCCCAGATAATCCCCAGGTACAAAGACTTGGCTGAAGCAGTCAGTGAAGAAGAGTGTAGTGTTTTACCTCCCCATCGAGCCACTGATTGAGCCATAGAATTAGGGCCTGGGTTGAAATTACCAAAACCAAAGATGTATTTCATGGCACCTGCTGAAATGATTGAATTAAGGAAATACATCGACAGAAATTTGGAATGAGGTTTTATTGAGCCTGCCAAATCAAGATTAGCTGCCACTGTGTTGTTCAAGAAGAAAGATGGCGAGTTGAGATTGTGTGTTGACTTTAGAGGCATGAATGCTGTATGCGTCAAAAACATGTTCCCTCTCCCCCTTATGAAGGACTTATTGAACCACCTGTTGAAGGGCAAGGTATTCACCAAGCTAGATCTCAGGGAAGCTTACTACTGGCTCCACATCAAAGAGGGAGATGAGTGGAAAACTGCTTTTAACTACCCTTTGGGTAGCTTCCAATTCAAAGTCATGCCTTTTGGACTACAGGGGGCTCCTGCAGTGTTTATGCAGCTCATCAATGAGGTGCTACACCCGCACCTTTACCGGGGGGTCCTTGTGTACCTAGATGACATCCTTGTCTTCAGCGAAACAATGGAAGAACATGTTCAATTGGTCCGACAGGTTCTAGAAAAACTTCTAGCCACCAAATTATATGAGAAACTCTCAAAATGCGAATTCCACAAAGAGTCGTTGGACTACTTAGGCTACTGAATATCCAACCTGGGGATTGAAATGGACCCCAGAAAGGTGAAAGCAGTGCTGGACTGGCAACCCCCCAGAACCCGAAAACAACTCCAAAGTAACTTGGGGTTTGCCAACTTCTATAGACAATTGATTCCATCCTTTGCTGAAGTTGCCCTCCCATTGAAGGAGCTATTAAAAATGGGCCCATCACCCACCAAACTGAAGCCAAGTCAACCCGTGGCTTGGACTATGGACTGTCAAAAAGCTTTCAAGGCTTTAAAACACCTCTTCACAGCTGAGCCCATCCTCCAGCACCCAGACACGACCAAGCCTTTTATTGTCCAAATGGATGCAAGTGATGTAGCAGTGGCAGCTGTTTTGCTCAAGGCCGACTGATGCCTTGCGCTTATGTGTCCCAAAAGCTGACAAACACAGAGTGAAGGTGGATGGTCTGGGAGAAAGAAGCATCCGCCGTACGATGGGCTTTGTTGACTTGGAGGCATTTTCTAGAAGGGGCGCCAAAAGCCTTTGAGGTATGGAGTGATCATAAGGACCTGAGGCTCTAAAGACCCCTAGGAGATTATCGCCCGAGCAAGTCTGGTGGGCCCAATATTTCAAGCAATTCAACTTTAACATTAAATATATCCCCGGGGGGGAAAATGTACTGGTGGATGCTCTGTCCAGAAATCCTCAGTTTGACAGCCACCGAGAGGAAATAGTACAAGCCTTAATTTCAGAAGCTCAATCGGCAGGCCAAGTGACCACTCGAGCCCAAGCCAACCACAACCCCAAACACCTGGAAGATAAGCTGACTGCAGAATTGAAAATGGCCCTATTGACCGATCCTTGGTTCCTGGACCATCAAACCGAGTTGACAATGAATGATGCACTAGCTTGGAAAGGGGGTAAGCTTTATGTACCCACAACCCTAAGACTACTGGTACTAAAGCGTAGCCATGACTCCCAGCTGGGAGGCCACTTCGGATTCCTAAAACCCTACCTTTATTGAGAAGACAGTTCTCGTGGCCAAAAATGAAACCTGATGTCGAGGACTATGTAAAAAGTTGCTCAATTTGTGCCACAATGAAACACAGAACTGGAAAAAACCCTGGCCTCCTGCAACAAGTTGCTGAACCAACCCAACCTTGGGAAGAGATCACAATGGACTTTATTGTTGAATTACTTAAGAGTGAAGGGAATACGATCATTTGGACTATAATTGACTTATTCTCTAAACAGGCCCATTTTATAGCCTGCAAAGGACTTCCATCTGCGAAAAAACTTGCAAAGCTGTTTGTGAAACATTATCTATAGACTATATGGAGTACCTCGTAGAATAAGATCAGACAGAGGGGTACAATTTACCGCAAAATTTTGGAGGGAATTTCTGAAATCCATTCATTCCTCTCAAGGGTTATCCTCAGCTTTCCATCCTGCTTGTAACGGAGCAGTGGAGAGGACTAATGCCATGACTGAACAATACATTAGATGCTATGTAAGTTATCAACAAGAAAATTGGGCTGAGTTATTACCTTTTGCAGAGGTTGCTTACAATAATGCAGTACATAGCAGCACGGGATTAACTCCATTCCAAATCCCAATGCAATGGATTTTGTCCCAATGCCAGGAGTTACCTAGACAACCTCCCTCATCCATGTCCCTGATAGAATGAATGAACTCATTAAAGAAAGGATGGGAAGATACAAAAAAAGCTTTGACCGAAGCCGCAAAAAGTTATAAAAAACAGGTGGATAAACATAGATCCCTTCAACTGCCTTTTAAAGTGGGGGACAAAGTATATTTGTCAATCAAGTATCTTAGGTTGAAACTGCCCTGTATGAAGCTGGGTCTAAAATTCTTGGTTCCATTCCCAATTTCAAAGATAATCAATCTGGTCACTGTCCAGTTTAGTCTTCCCAACTATTGGGGAAAATTCATCCAGTATTCCATTGTTGTTTACTAAAACCAGCTACTACATCAATGATAAAACCACGACCAATTGCTCCCCCTAAACCGTTAATGCTACAGGGGGAAACACATTATGAAATTCAAAAAATTCTTGATTCTAGATTACACTGTGGCCAATTGCAATATTTGGTCTTAGGGAAAGGATGCCCTCTCTCAGAGGCTAGTTGGGTAAAGAGTTGGGATGTTCATGCTGATCAATTGGTTAACCAATTCCATGAGGACTTTCCCCACAAACTGAAGGACCCTCATGGAGGGGGAAGAGGGGGTTAAGGACAATGTGTTAACCCCTGTATCTGTGTTTTTCCTTTTCTTTTAAGAGGATGAGTTTTCAAGGGGGGACGCCTGTCAGCTTTAAAATTCAGCTGTCATGTTTCATGGAAAGGGGCTGGAGGAGTTGAAAAGTTCAAGGTTGTTGTGTATGTCATATTAAGAAATTCCAATTGCAGTTAATTGGTTCTCGTGATTTATGAAGCGTAGAAGTGGGAGGAGAGAAGGGAGGAGAGAAGGTGGATTCTGTGACACATGCAAAAATAATTTCACTTTGAGAAATTGCCTTTGACATACCAGATCTATTTCTAAATAAATCAAATTGGAGAGAAATTGTCTCGGAGTGATTGATATCATGGATACTTTCTGGATGCCTTACATATGCTTAGTTTCCCTTCTTTCTTATATCCAACATATAAGGGAAACAAATTGCTTCCAGATACTGTCCTGCTTTTTAGGACTCAAGGAAGGTTTCAGCCCTTTTTTCTTTTGTAATGGTTCTTGCACATTTCTGTTAAAGTCATCTGCCTCATTCTACACTATGATAGCAAAGTGATTACTTAATATATTCAGTCATCTAACAAAGCGTACAATATCCCAATGAATTATACAATCCTTTTAAAATGCATAAATTATGTCAGAGTTTGCAGCAATCCAATGAGCACACAAGTAAATAAATCAGCAGGATTCATTTATAGAAGAAACTAGTTTATATACAATAATATAAAACATGATGAATGTATACAATGTCCATGCAGTTTTTGCAAATTGGTAGCAAGTACAAGAAGCAAAACTCAGAATCCAGAAGTCATGGTAACAGAAGCAATATATTACAGAGGCTATATTGCAAAGACAAAGCAACTCTTACATATAAATCAGTCAAGCTAAGCCACGCCCAGGCTCTGAGCTGTTTGAGTCACTAAACAGTCCCTATTGGCTGATCTGTTACCAAATCTATTCCAATTCATGAACTCTTATACACTGACACTCCTCCCTTCATGACTGGAATAGACATAAAACTGAATAACTTAATATTCTTCTCATGATGCGCTCCACCCAATGACTTGGTCATTATATTTGCCAGATTGTCCTCTGAAGAACAATGAAGCAAGCTAATTAATTTACATTTGATGGCTTCCCAGACATTACAATACTTTTTAAAATAAAATTTTATTTATTTGTCCACATTCTAAAAAAAAAGTTTTTTAGTGAACAGCATGATTCCAGGTTTTCACATTTCCATACAAACATGACTATGATTACATATCTTTCACATTTAGTTTCATATCTTATCATTACTTTACATATTTTCTATTATTTTTCTCAAATATTTTCTTCCAGCTTATTCTATAAATTTTCCAATACATTCCTTAACTTATTTCTTTAAACTTTAAATAACTTTCATATCTTCATATTCACTTTTATACTTTTATCTGTCAGAATTGCAATTTCATTGCATATTCTTGTTTCATCATTTCACAAATTCTATTTCAATTCAAACATTTCAAAAGAATCCCCCCCACAATTACTAATTTGAGTGTGCCACCCCTTATAGCTTATATATCATTTAATTGACTCTCCTTTAAATCCCAATCATTTAACTTTTAATTATCGCCTAAAAATTAATAATAGTAATCTCCTAGCAACTACATAACATACATACTTTTTAGGTCAGATTCTGCATGGTACTTTCCCCTTCAATTACATAAGAATGTTTATAATTTCAAAAAAAGGTTAATCTGTTCAATTCATCATAGAAACTAATATTAATCTCATTACAACAATCCTCGCAATTGATTTCAACTATATTCTATAAATTCCTTAAACATAGTCAATAAACATGTCCTAGTTTTTCTTTTTTTTCACATTTATTCCATTATCTCTGTATATATTTTAACAAAAAGCAAACATTCCAATAACAAAAAATATCAGTTCCAATCTTTCATTTTAATAACCTATATTTCCCTATTTTCTAACTAGTTTATTACTTCTAGTACTTCACCTCATCACCTTTCAGAATCCCCTTTCTTAATTCTTAGTTAACCATTATCTCAATGTCTTTTATATAAACAATTTCTTTTCATTTTTATTCGATTTCCATATTTATTTGTTTCCTGGCCCCGTTTCTTATTATTTCTTTTTCCCTTTCTTTTTCCCCTCCTTTTCTTACTCCCTCTTATCCCCCTCCCTCTTATCCCCCTTATCCTTCTTATCCCCCTCCCTCTTTAAAGCTTCCTTCTGCAATTTCCTTTCTGCTCTTTCCTTTTACTTTGTTTGGTTTTGAAAATATTCCCCTTTTTAGTTACCTCCTCAAATCTCAAGTTTTTAATTCCTATTCTTTTCCCCCTTTGCTTTAATATTTGTTGTTCCAAGTGTTCATTAAAGATGACCTCTTCTTTAATCAGTTCCTCCTCTTCTGGCACTCCTTATTGTTCTTTGTACTCTAAAATTGCCATTTCTAAAAATTGTAAAGCAAAGTGAAATGATTTGCCTCTTTCTTGTAGCATTTCTTTCATATTTCTGAGTTCCATTTTTCGTTCCAGGAGAGATTCTTCCATTTTTAAACATTTCTGTCCAGTAATTTAATTCAATTGATGTCTGCAAAGTTTATTTCCAATGATCAGCTTTTATTAATTCCTCTTTAGGTTTTTCCAGATTCATCAATTGTCCAATATTCTTAAATTTAAGTTTATACCAAAATCACCAAACAATCCCAAGGTAGTTTCTTCCTGCTTCTTTCTTTATTTTAATGTTCAATATTCCACTTTCACTTTCCAGGGTCTCTATTTTTGCTGTATCAAGATTTCACTTACTTTGTACCAAGTCAAACTTTTAAGAAAACCAGGTTTTAAAAAAAGACAAATTCTTTTGCCACTAGATGGCACTCTCTGTTATGTCCAAATTCCATCCTTTTTTTCTCCCACTTTTCCTCTATTTAGGGCTTTTTAGTATTCAAAGTTCTAATAAATCCAGATATCAATTACTGTTTTTATTTTTTTTCCTTTTGACACATTCAAATTCAGCTTTAGTTATGCCTATTTAATGTCAAGATCCCATTTATACAGACATTTTCTTTTGGCTTTCAAATTTCAGCTGTCAAAGTTCAGCTTTCAGCTGTCAAAAAAATGTTTTCTTCACTTTCTCTGTCTGCCACTTTAATTATCTTTCTTAAAGATTTCTTGATATTTTAATTCCGGGGTATCTTATTTTTAGATGTTGCATCTAATTAGCCTGATTTCCATGCTGTCCTCTTCTTCACCGCACAATCTTGCCCCTTCCTCTTCAGGGTGGCCATACTTGACCACTGCTACAGCTGTCTTCGGAGGGGAGTAAAATGCTTAGCCAGGGAGGGGAGATGCAGCTCACCTTGACCCAGCTGGCAGTCTTCCCCCTTTTCACCATCCCTACAAGGTGGTTCTGGTCCCAATTGTGCTCTCCAATGGGAGAGCACAGATTAAAGCCACGGACAATCATGGTCTCCGGTCCATCAATAAGGAAGACGTCACCAGACGCCTCAATATTACAATACTTAATGTCCACATGCTTGCTTCTATTTTTCATTCTGTCACCTGTTGCCATTTTAATGCAAGCAGCATTATCCTCAAACATAGTTACAGCTTCATTTACCTTTATACTTAAATCCTGTAACAGCTGTACATACCAAGTTACCTGTGAACAAAGTTCAGCTAGAGCTGAATTCTGCCTCCGCAGGTGTTCTGCCTTGTAAGGCTGTGACAGGTCTTGTCCTAACTGCTTGGACTGAATCTGTCTAAAAGGCTTATTAGCCTAGCTCTGCCCACTCCGGGTAGCTCCTCCCAACTTTTGACTCAGTCCTCAGCCAGAATGGATGCAAGTGTCTGCCTCTCCTACCAATGTATTTCCAAAGGCAGCCTTACCTTTTTCAAAAGGAAAAAAAGCCTCGAAAAGTGGGCTTTTTGAACCTTCGTGGCTCCACTTCTCAGCTGTTTTTCGGAGCTGCGCAACAGCTGAGAGCTGCTCCAGGGATCCAGAGCAGCTTGCAGAGGGCAATGGGCTGTTTGCGGCTCTCCACGGCAAAAAAGAGGCCCGATCTTCCGGCTCGGCCATTTTTGAGGGAAGGTGTCTTTGCCCTCTCTCTCCTGTGCTGCGGGGCTGTTTAGGATCCTCCACAGTGAAGAGGATGGTTGCAGTTCAAGTGGCCATCCCAGGAGGTGCCCCTGTCATCCAGGGGCCAGCAAAAAGCCAGGGATCCCTCCATAGGGCTCCCTAGTGAAGCAGCCAGCCTCGTGGCCTGACCTGGCCATTTGGGAGGACCTCGTGGCCACTTGGAAAGTCCCAGGGCTGAAGGTGGCCATTTTGAGGAGCTTGGCCTGCTCTGCCAACCACTCCTGTGCCTTGCCAGCACCAGGCCACTGGTGTCTCGTCGTTGCTGGCCAGAAGACACTGAAGGGTAGACGCTTTTAATCAATTTTCATCCTGGTGGGGGATTGGTTTCCCTGTCCTGAAGTAGACCAAGATCTCCAGGCCAGGCCTGGTCTATATTTGATAGCCCTATTAGGCCCTATGAGTCCCAGTAGGAAGTGGTAAAACATTCTACTGAAGATTGCATAGGGCTGAAGAAGAGTGGTTGTTGGAGGTAGGGGATTGGAAGGAAGATTTCCCCTGAAGTTCATTTATAAATCCTTTCGTGTGTTTCTCCTCCTCGTATAGGACTTTTGTCCAGAAGAGGCCTTTCTGCTTTCAAGATGGCTGAAGCCTCTAGGGACACTAGAGCATTTAGAGCAGCTAAATCTCACAGGACAGCTCTGCTGCTTCAAGTAACAAAGGAAAGCAGTCTGCAAAAAAGGCCTCTAAGGCAGAGGAGAGAGATGCTTCCAGGTGCCATCAGACCTTAGAGAAGCATATTGCCAAGGTACAACAGGCCTCTAACTCACAGATCTACAGAAAGAGAATCTTCTCCTGCTTTGAATGTCAGTGAGGTGGACCTTCAGGATCAAGAACTTGGACCTACCAGGGCCATTGCCCAAACCTGGTCCTCAGATGCAGCTGGAAGAGAGGCCTCCCCCCACCCCTTGGAGGAGGGAAGTCATCAAGGTGATCACCATGGGGGATTCAGGGTGGTACCTTAGCAGGAGCTCAATAAGGCCTGGGGTGGAAGCCTCCTTTATGCCTACTGCACAAGGATAAAGACCTGCTGAGCCTTCTGATTCAGCTATCCCGGTCAACCTGCAGCTCTTGATTGACAAGGCCATCAGTAAGGGTATCTCTGAAGATTTGCAGAGATTTGCTCAACATTCTTCAGCAGCTTTCTGAGATTTCAGAGAGAAGGTCCCGGGTTTGAGAGGCTCTGCTTTCAGAAAGAGGTTCCCTGGTCCAGGAACCAGTTTCTGTTTCATCTTCGGCCTACACTCCTGCAGTTGCTGCTGAGCAAACCCTGGTTAGTGAATCTGATAAGAGGGAATCTGATATGTCGGAAGATGAAGGGCCTTCCTATGAGATTCCAGCATTCACAGGATGTTTTAAGCATGCCTTATTCTCTCCCTTGCTGTACAAAATGAGAAACATGGCCAACCTGAGGAATGCAGATGATGAAGCAGCAGCTACCCAGTGTCCAGTGGAATCAGATATTCTGTTTGATGAACCAGAGGTGAGGAAGGAGCTGGTCCCATCTCCCAGGCTTTTTCTGAAGGTCATTCAGAAACAGCTGAAGTCACCTGCCTCAGGGCCCAATCCCCTGTCTTCAGACTGCAGATTCTTCAATGTTGGCCCAGAGCTTACCAAGACCCTTCAGGTGCCCATGGTGGATGTGCTGGTGGATGTTTTGGCCTTCACATCTGATCCAGTTAATGTCCTCAAGGCAGAGGAAAAGCAGATATAGCAATCACTCCAAAGGTCTTACCAGGCAGCTGCCTGGGCAGCCAAAGCTTCTACTGCAGCTTCGTTCTTCACCAGAATGTCACTTCAATGGCTTAAACAGTTGCAGGACAGGATCCCAACTACAGATATCTGGGCCCATCAGGACCTCAATAAAATTGTGGCTGAAATGGAGTTCATGGCTGATGCTACCCTCCATGGGGCCCGGTTTGCCACCAAAGCTACTGCTTCTTCGGTGGCAGCCAGGTGCATGTGCTGGTTGCACAATTGCCAGGCTGATGGAAGAAGGAAGTGGAAGCTGGCCTCTATTCCAGTTCAAGGAGACAAGCTCTTTGGGGAAGCCTTGGAACCATTCCTGGTTGAAACCAAAGATAAGAGGAAGGTGCTTCCATCCCTGGTCAAGAGAGCAGAACATTGGCCTGCTCCATATTTCAGATGCCCTTCCTTTAGGGGAGAATCCAGTTCCAACTTCCAGTGCTCAGCCAAGGCCCGTTACCAGCATCCTGAGCCTCCTCCAGATCAGACAGGCCAAATGGACTTTTTGAGGAGGAAGTCACCCGTACCATCACCAATGCTAGCATTGCCCATTCTTTCCCCATTGGAGGTGTTTAGTGTGGTTTGCCGACAAATGGGGAGAGATTACTTCTGACGCCTGGGTGTTAAACACTGTGAGATCGGGTCTTTCATTTGAGTTCTACTCCACTCCTCCAAGGTTTTTCATCTCCTGCCCAGTTTCTAGGGATACAAGGAGAAGAAGTCTCATGGAGTCAGCTATCCAGCACCTGCTGGACCTCAGAGCCATCCAAAGGGTCCCTCAACAGGGGACAGAATGTTCATTATCCCCAAGGCCTCGGGTTGGTGGTAGAGAATAATCCTTGACCTGAAATGACTCAATAAGTTTATTGTTTACAGGCATTTTAAAATGCATTCCCCCCAGACCATTCTGGAGGGCGTTAAGCAGGGGGACTTCCTCACGTCCATTGATTTGATGAAAGCTTACTTAACACATTCCCATCTGTTTTTCCCATAGGAAGTTTTAAGGTTTTGTTATCAAGGGCAGCACTATCAATATAGAGCTCTCCCCTTTGGGTTATCTTCTGCCCCTAGAGTTTTCAGCAAAGTTTTGGCTTCCCCAGCAGTGCATCTTCGTTCCTTTCCAGTGCATCTGCTATGTTATTTAGATGACATTTTGATATTGTCTTCTTTATTTCAAAGTGCTCAAAGTGACTTGCAGGCCACTGTCTCAGTGCTACAGGATCTTGGTTTTTTTATTAACATTAAAAAGAGTTAATTCACTCCATCAACTACTCTATTTCATTTGGGGGCCATCATTGACACAGGAGTGTGTCAGGTTTTTCTTTCAAAGAAAGGCAGGACAGCCTGCAGGGGTTGGCTAAGAGCTTTTGTAGTTTGGGTTCTATTTCTTTAGCTCATCTCTCCCAACTTTTGGGTAAGATGATATCTTGTATTGGTCCAGGCTTCACGCCAGGGCCCTTCAGTTATTTCTATTGCCTCACCAGAAGACCAGTAAGAGTCATTCTTTAATGAAGGTGAGGTTGCCTAAGCAAGTATTGCTTTCCTTTCATTGGTGGCTCTCCAGTGCCATCTCCAAGGGCCAGTCCTTCAAGGTGCAAGACAGGCTCATCCTCACAACTGATGTCTCCTTATGGCCCAAAGCTTATGGTCTGCTGAGATTCATAACATTAATTGGTTGGAGCTAAGAGCGGTTCATTTGGCCCTTGGAAAATTTTCACTTCTGGTCTCTGGCACGCATGTTCTTGTCATGACTGACAACGTAGGCTTTTGTGGATGGGGGCAACAGGTCCAAATCGCTTATGGCAGAAGTGGCAGATGGGCAGATGGGCAGAGTGGCATCTTCGGTCTATCTGAGCTGAACATATCTTTAGCTCGGATATTGTGCAGGCAGATTGGCTCAGTCAATCTGCCTGCAATAGACCACATGGAATGGAGTACTCTGAGGTTTGGGCTGCGAGTCATAGATTTGTTTGCAACTCCTCTTAATGCCCAGTTACCCAGATTCTTTACTAGATTTGCCACCTCTGGGGCAGAGGGGACCAATGCCTTAAATTGTAATTGGCCTTTGAGATTGTTATATGCTTTGCCTCCATTGCCTTTCCTAGAAGCTGTGGTTCAAAAAAATTTGATAGAAAAAGCTGAAGTGGTATTAGTGGCTCCTTATTGGCCCAGGCACCCTTGGTTTGCTGATTTAATGGGTCTCTCAGTTGCCCAGTCTTGGCAGATTCCTGAAGAGGATGTCTCTCTCCTCCTGAGTCATCTGGAGCCCCAGTGGCTACATCTGACAGGTTGCAATTGAGTGGGGCATGCTAAACACGCCCATCTCTCCAACAAAGTAATCAGGACCATTCAGGCCTAACCAAATCTGCAATGTACCAGCTCTAGAACTCTTTTTGTCTGCCTTGTGCTACTCTTGCTTACAGGAAATACATTGGACTTTGTTGATTTACATACTGCATAGTCCAAGTATGCATTACATCTTTTAAGTTTAAACCTTTGCAAACTGTTGCATCTTTTGCAAAACTCTGAAGCTGGCAAGAAATGCTGCTCCACACTCACTTGTGGTTGCAACTGGACTCTGTACAATTGTCTTGATAATTGCACAATATTGCATGCTGATACACTCACGTGCATACTTCTCAATTTCAGCCAAACCTCATTTGCAGGCTTTAAATCAACACATTCATGAATTGTTCATTTTCTAAACTTAAGATGAGGTAGGCCAGTGCTGCCTTTGATCTGCTGCTGCTAATGGTGGGGTGAATTAATAATAACATCCCAGTTCTCCTCAGCCTTCAGGAAGCATTCTAATTTTGCAGCTCAAATAATATAATTCTTCTGTCCCAATCGAGGCAGAGAGCTCTTCTGGAAATCAGTCGCCATCCTGCAAGCCTTCTCAGCCTTGTTCTCTTTTCCTTTTAACACAGGGTATCCTTCAGCTTAATTACAGTTCATTTTACTGTGTTCTGGGCCCATAACCTGACAGAGTTTGCAGCAATCCAATCAGCACACAAGTAAATAATTCAGCAGGATTCATTTATAGAAGAAACTTGTTTATATATAATAATATAAAATATGATGCATATAAACAATACCCATGCAGTTATTGCAAATTGGTAGCAAGTACAAGAAGTAAAAGTCAGAACCAGAACTCAGAATCCAGAAGTCATGGTCATAGAAGCAATATATTACAGAGGCTATATTGCAAAGGCAAATCAACTCTTACATATAAATCAGTCAAGCTAAGCCACGCCCAGGCTCCGAGCTGTTTGAGTCACCAAACAGTTCCCATTGGTTGATCTGTTACCATATCTATTCCAATTCATGAACTCTTATACACTGACAAATCATATTATTTTCTTCTTGGAAATCTGCAGCTTCCTTAAGTTGAATAATTTCTTGGTTAAACTCACCCATTCTTTTTTAGCCTAGTTTGGGATATAATTGGCAAAGCCATAGAATTAATTTTAGCTAGAAATGAAATATAAACTGGTGTGTATATATATATATATAATTTTATGTAAATAAAGTGTTGCTTGCTAAGCACCTGAATTTTGATCATGTTACTGTGTGATGTCACAGTTGAAAAGGCAAGGACTAGTCACAAGTCACATTTTTCCAGTGCCATTATATATATATAATAAAACTGGTATATATATATATATATATATATATATATATATATATATAAACTGGTATATATATACAGTTTTATATATATATATATATATATATAATGGCACTGGAAAAATGTGACTTGTGACTAGTCCTTGCCTTTTCAACTGTGACATCACTACAGTAACATGATCAAAATTCAGGTGCTTAGCAAGCAACACGCATTTACAATACTTGAAGTGTCCTAGGATCATGTGATCATCATTTGCGACTATCTCAGCCAACTTCTCATAAACGAAGTCAGTGGGGAAAACTGGATTCGCTTAACAATTGCAATGACTCATTTAACAAACATGACAAAAATGCATAATTGCAACTGATATAACAGGTGCCTTGTCTAGCACTGGAAAATTTCCCTCAATTGTAGTGATAAGAGCTACCTGTATATTTATATGTGCTGTCCTTTCACAGGTCTATGGCTGACATTTGAATTTCAGAAATTACATAACTCATACCATATGTTTAGCAGTTCTACACTTCCCTGATTTACTCTACTTGAACGTGCCCTTGGGGATGCTACCCTATCACCAATTGGGCAAGGTAGTGTGATAAATCTTTCTCCCAGTCAGCCAAGTGGCCCTTAATGAAAAAAAAAAGGATTTCTGTTAAATTGGCTAAATTAAAATGAATATATTCTGACACTCCTCCCTTCATAACTGGAATAGAGATAAATCCAATTAACTTAATATTCTTCCCATGGTGCACTCCACCAAATGGCTTGGTCATTATGTCAGCCAGATTTTCTTCTGATGCACAGTGAAGCAAGCTAATCAATTTATTTTTGATGGCTTCTCTTACTTTACAATATTTAATGTCTATTTTTTACTCTGTCACCCATTGCCATTTTAATGCTGGCAGTGTTATCCTCATAGACTATTATAGCTTCATTTACGTTCACATTTAAATCCTGTAAAAGCTGTACATATCAAGTTACCTCTGAACAAAGTTCAGACAAAGCAATAAATTCTGCCTCTGCAATAGAAATGGCTACAGTTGTTTGCTTTCTGGACTTCCAACCAATTAAAGCCCCTCCAAACAATATCACAATCCCAGAATTGGACTTTCTGGTTTTTATATCATTTGCATAATCACTATGAACATAGCATTTCAATTTAAAATCTTCAGCGATCTGTATTTGAAGACCCAAATTCATAGTTCCCTTCAAATACCTGAAAATCCTTTTTATATCCATCCAATGTAATTGCATTGGTGCAGCAATAAAGTGACTCAAAATACTTACTGCACAAGCTATGTCTGGTCTAGACCACTGTGACAGATATAACAGGCTCCCTATTGCTGATTGATATATCTCCTGATCACAGGCTTCACTTTCATCCTCACCCAAACTATTATGAAATATTGTACTCATTGGGGTTGGAGCGGTATTACAATCTTTCATGTTATCTCTCTCCAACAACTGTTCAATTTGCCTTTTTTGACTGAGAATATAATCACATTTCTCAGTTTTTTTTATCTGTATACCGAGATAATTTTTTATTTCTCCCAAATTCTTTAATTAAAATTTCTTCTCCAACTCATATCTTTTACAGTTTCTCTCCCAAAAGATGACACTGTCACTAAGTGAGTTATTGTCACTAAGTGAATCATAACACAAATTTGCATCAATTTTGTTCCAATTTTGCTCTGCAAAGCTTGCAGACCTGGAAATCACTATTCTCTCCCATCGCTAAAGCGATAGCTCTTTGAGCCTAGCTCATAGCCCATAAACCTGAGCTTTCTAGACTTTGGCTATCCCTTTTTTTCTAATTGCCTTTGGAATATGCACCTATGCATTGTTTCCAAACACCCTTAAATGTGTCAGAGATAGTTTTCTCCCATATAACACTGCATATGGAGTATCATTAATGGAGAAATTCAACAGCCTATTAATTAAATAATTAGCAGTCAACATGGCTTCATCCCAATATGACCTGTGCAGACCAGGTTCCTCTAGCAGTGAGTCCTTCATTGTTTGTTAGACTCCATTCCGCCTCTCAGCAACACCATTCTCAGCTGCTGTGTATGGATTTGTGCATCTGTGTTTTATTCCTAACTGTCCCAACCACTGTTGAAAACTTGTTGACATGAATTCTGAACCTCTGTCAGTTTGCAGCTAACATAACAGTTGTTTGTACCTTCTTTCTATGAAACTTACCCATTGCTTATGTTTCTGTAGCACCTCTATTTTACTCTTCAGTAAATAGCAGAACCCAAACCTGTTGCCATGCCTATTCATTGGCTGACTTTGTTACTAAGTTCTATTCCAGTTCATGAATATACTCTGACAAAATGATATGCCTTGGGCCTGCTGTGGGCTGCCGCCGCCACTGCTTATCAGATCCACCCAGCCCAAAGAAGGTGAAGCAACCAGCTAAAAAGGCTGTGTAAAGGTGGTAGAGCACACCCAGGCCCAGCAGGTAAAAGATGCCCATCACAAGCAGAGAAAGCTGGATCCCCATCGGTGCCATGGCTGTCCAGGCCCAGCAGAAATGTTGGAGAGGCATGCAATCCTGGCTGGGCTTGAGTGCCCATGGTGCCCATGGGGACCTGGCTTTCCCCACTCATGGTGGCTGCCTTTTGCCTGCTGGCCCTGGGCATGCTTTACCACCTCTACCTAGGCTTTCTAGCTTGCTGCTTTGCCTCCTTCATGCTAGGAGGACCTGGTGCTCTGGGTGGCAATTGCAGCACCCTAATAGACCTGCGTGAGCTGCTGGTGGCCTCAATAGTGGTAGTGGCCCACAGCAGTGCTGTGATGCATTGGGTGCGTGAGGGTAATGCTCTTCATGTGTAGGCTATGGGGAAGACCACAGTCTGGCCCAGATGGGATGCAGCCAGGTTGCAGATCAGCACCTGGTTGGCCTGGTCTGGGACAAGACCCTACACGCTAGTTGTTAGATCTGGGAGGATGGTTCAAGAACGGAGGCAAGACTCAGATAACAACAACAGCTCTTTATTAGTGACTTCAGATCTGAGCAAAGAATCCCAGCCGCAGCAGCCCCTTATATAGGGCTGGCTGTGGCTAGGCAGCCAATGAAGGCGATTTGAGTTTGCCGCTCTTGGCAGGGCCAATCGCGGCAGCCCGTTTACTAGCCAATCGGATCAGTCTGCGGTGACCAATCATGATCTGCTATCTGCGGGCCAATCAGAGTTGCAGGCTTTTGAGCCTGCTAGTCCGGAACACTAGTCCTTTGCTGTTTCTTGGGTAGTGCCATGAGCCAGAATGTTTGGGCTGGATCTGGCCTGTGGGCCTTGAATTTGACACCCCTGGTCTAAATAAAAGCATGAAATGTATTTTCCAAAAGATAAAACAAAACATCTAACCCCTTTTTCTGAAGATGAAATTTATAAAGAGATAGGATGGTCTATAAACACTATCATAGTCTTCTTCCATTTGATGCCCCCCCCATACTTTGAAAGTCTATCACCTGCCCATAATCCTGTTTTTACTTGGCTTTTGATCAAGTAGGTTTAGAATTGGATTGAAGGTTGCTTATATAACCCTGTAAATATAGACTTGTTGTCAACCCTGGAGCCATCTTTGAGCATCTTCAGGGTTGCCACAACGAGGCTGGCTGGAGCTGTGGGAAAGGGAAGGGGGAGTAGAAATAGCTGAGGGGAATATATAGCCAAAATAATATTCTGTGAACCAAGGACACTCTCATCAGCAGCTGGAGGGGCATGGATGGGAGGCATCAGGGATGGGGACAGAGGCCTGGTTGGAGCATGTGATGGTTGTGTGTAATGTGGGTAAGAACTTTGGATTTGAACTGGATGGGGGAAACCCAAGGGACTTAAGATTCAGGTTCTCACCAGCTGTGCCAATATGATATGCCTAATAAATATGTATTTGAGGAATACTGCATTGGAGTTTTGATTTCCTATGGGCTGTTACTCGGAACCCTGACATTTGTATCTTAATTTTCAGTTAAGTCTCCCTAAAGTTAGAGCCAGGAAATGTTTTCCCAACCTCCAATGATTATCAATCAAGATTGCCTTCTTTTCTTGGTCACATTAAAATAATAATAATAAAGTGATTTTTTTCTCAGAAGCTGAAGTGCCAAAATTGTTACTTGCTTAGGGACAGTGACTAGAAGGCCATCTTTCTCTTAAATTAACAGTACTGTCTGCAGTAGAAGCTTTTCTCGGGTGATCATGTGCAGCGAAGCTAGATGATTTTAAAGAAGCCTCTTGGATTTAAAGTACTGATGTGACAGAGATGCTTTGATTTTTAGCTTTCCAGACTGCTTCTTGTAACCAGTGTTTATATAAACCTGAGAAAAAAAAACTACCACAATTGTTCATCTCTCTCATTTTTCAACCTTAATGGTAATTGCATTGCATGCATGACAGAAACTTTAGCATTACGTTGAAGAACATGGTAGAAAAGGGAGATGGATAATGCTAAGATCATACTAACATTAATATATCACTGCTGTACATTACACCAAATATAGTTCCTATTGCTGCAGAAATCTTTTAATTATTATATAATATTCACCCACCTTGTTTCTGTTTCTTCATTGAATACATATAAATGTCAGCTTATGACCATTCATGTTATAATGGTTGTGACAGCCTTGGAAAAAATGTTTCATTATCAATACTCACAATTAAGACTATGGCCATGTGACTGCAGTTCAGGTGCTTGTCAACTGGCTTGCATTTATGACCAATTGCACATCTTATGGTCATATGATTGCAATTTTTTGCTGCTTTCTGGCAAAAAAAAATCCACTGGGAAAGCCAGATTTGCTTAATGATTGCTGTGATTTGCTTTACAACTACTATAAAAATTGCCATAAAATCAGGCCTGGCAGATAGTTATTTTGAATACTACTGCACTGTGCATTGAATGAAAGTTCTGTCCCAATTCCCCAATTATGGTCATAAATCAAGAAATATATGTAGAACATTCCAACAGTATAATGTTTGTAGTCAATGCTTTCTTTGAATGCTCTGGCATCTTCAGATATTGTCCACTTTAGTTTAGTCCTTGGTAATCTGATGTCTTTCAGCTAGATCAGACTTTGACTCCCATAACCTCTAATATGTTAAAGGATTTTAGGAACTATAATACAACACACCTGAGAGGCACCAGGTGGCAGAAATGCATATTTAGTTACTCTGAATACATCTAAAATAAAAACATCCAGTGCTAGAAAACAACATCATACTGTATAATGTGATGATACCCAGAGGTTGAAATGGATTGTTGCCTTAATCATCAATTATTTCTTTCTGGAAAAATTCAGGGTCATTTGAAATAAAGAAGGACATTTTTTTATGCCAATAAATATTTCAAAAATTCCAGTTTTTGGTTTTATAAGTCTCTACCTATATTCTGTCAATGTTTGTGTTCAACTATTTTTTTTGAGACAACAAAATATTGTTCTCAGGCATTTCATCCTGCCTTCTGGTTTGTATTGTTAAGATCATTTTGTGGAAATGCATTGCAATATATGGGAACAAGGATGTTTATTTGTGTTCTACTGTAAGGGTAAAAAACTTGTAGCTTTGGGGTCACATGCAACTCCCCAAAAGGTTTAGGTGCATCTCCAGAAGTTGCACTTCTGAAGGAGTTTAATTGAAGGAGTTAATTATCTATGAAGGCAATTCATAGAGAGTCATCATCTTAAGTATAGGTAATTAATATTTTTGTGTTTAACCCCCCCCCCCCCATAGCCATTTGCTTCAGAAATGTTGGGCATTTTAATACTTTTATTAATTTGATTTTTGTATCTGCCCTATGAGCTTCCTATAGAATGAGGCAAGAACAACAATTCTGGATTATTAGATGGTGTCACTTCAAAAACTATTGTATATTATGTAAGGTTACACAATATTTCACAGCAGTTGAAAATTATTCTCGATCTGTTGTATGGTATGATGGTTAAGGTGCTTGCCTAGAAAGCATGAAACTTCAGTTCTAAGTTTCCCTTAGGCATGAAAGCTGGCTGGGTGATTTGAAGCCTGTTACTCAGACCTATCTACCTACAACAAGGTTATTTCAGGGAAAATAGGGTGAGAGCATTAAGAATGTTTGCCCCCTTGTGTTGAGTTGAATATACAAGTGTGTATGTATACATAGGTACAAGTATATTTACAATAGGTATATATATGTGTTTGTGTGTATATTTAATAATGTCATAATGCAATAATGTCATTGTTTTGAACAATAAAATATCAATAATTTACTGTTGGTGTTATTATACATCAACATAGGGAAGTCATTGTTGGTACAATCCTGTATCTGATTTATTATACTTGATTTTGCTTTGTTTTAGGAATGGCATTTAGAATTTCAGATCCAAGATATATCTAATAACATAAAATCCCAGTTTGAATGTAAATGTGTAGTATAAAATTATGTTATTTTCATTTGTAGAATTAGAGATTTATTTTTGAAATTCTATTTGCTCTCAAATGTTGTTTTAATTTTTTTTAGTTTTAAATCCTGCATAGGGATTAAAAACTAATAATAATGGAAGAGATGAGAGAGGAGAGAAAAATTAAGAGAGGAAATATTGATTGATTTCTATAATGGAAATGGAATCCCTGTTCATCCTAATTACTGTGAGCGTTATTACTGTTGTCATCAATGCTGCCATAATGCTACATAGGTGGAGGGTTTTTGTACTTTTTTTTTATTCCCAAGCCTCAGGGTCTGGGTCCACCAGTGAAAAAAGAAATACACTAACCTGGTCTTTATATTCAAAAATGGATATAAAGACATTTTAAAAAAATGAGTCAAAAAATGTTTTTTAAAACTGTTTCAGTCTCCTCCATCAGCAACTTTATTCCTAGAGATTTCTTCCCCTGCAACTCAGAAATCCATACTGTCCTGGCTGTAGCAGGCCCAAAGATGATGTCATTTCAAGTGTGGGTTTGATGTCATTTCACCCGGTGTGGGTTAAGTTGTAAATGGATGAGGGACAGAGATTAGAAAGACAACAGCTTGTAAAAAATGTAAGAACATAATGGAAACACAAAGTGAAATATGATAAGGCAACCATAAAGTCATATTTTTGTTTATTTACTGCATTTATTAAACCAATTTATATAGCTGCCTATCTCACAAAGAAGCAATTCTATGCAGCCTTTTGAAAAAGCACCTTTGGGATGACTCTGGACAGAATTATAAACAGTATATAAAAACATTTAAAAGTATAAAAGCTAATCTAAACCAAAGAATAACAAAGGAAAGGATGTTAAAAGCAATGGAACCACCTCACTAGTTAACCCATGCTCCAGGCCTATTGGCGTAGCCAGGTCTTGTGTAACTTGTGCAAGCTCAACAGTGATGAGACTACTCTAGGAGAAAGAAGATTCCACAGCATGGATGCGCAGCAGAGAAGAGTCACTCCCCAGGGCCCATCAAACATAGCTCCAACATCTGCCGGATCTAGTAGGACAGGCAGATAAAATCAGGGAGAGGCAAGCCTTCAAATAACCCATTCTTGTGCCATAAAGAACTTTAAAGGTCAATACCAGCACATTGAATAGACTCAGAAACAAACTGGTAGCCAGTGCAATTCACAAGGCCAAGCATTGGAATCTATAGATAGGAAGAAAACAGTAAAAATGCTCATAGTAATTAGGATAAGCAGAGATTCCATTTACATTATAGAAATCAATCAATATTTCCTCTCAATGTATGTCTCCTCTTTACTCTCCTCCACTATAAACACGTGTTCTACAAGAAACATACATAACTGCCCACATTATTAAATTTTGCACCAGCTTTCTGATTCTCTTCAAGAGCAGCCCCATGTAGAGGTCAATTTCAGTAGTCTAATCTGGAGCTAACTTGGGCATGACTGAGCATAAGTCCCCTTATCTAGCAATGAGTGCAACTGACATAAAATATAAAATTGTGCAAAGGTCCTCCTAGTCATGACATCAATAATTGTGAGTCCAGGAGAACCATGAGACAGGTTCTGTTTGGGCAATGCAACTTCATCCAGTACCAAATATGTTAAACTCTTGAACCAGTGGGGCTCAAAACTCAAAGCCATTCAGTGTTGCTAGGATATAGTTGGAGCCTGTTGTTCCTCATCTAGACTCACACCGTCTTCAGATACTGGGATAAGTTGTCCAGAGCAGGGGTCGCCAACCTTTTGGATCTCAGGAACCACCAAACTCATACTTTTAAATCCTGAGTACCATTAATATATTTTTTTAAAAAGCTAATATATATATATATATGGTATTCAGCTTTGTTTGGGTATTTTCCCACCTCATTATAGTTGTGCTTTTAAAGTTGTAGCAACGTTTCGGCAGAATCTCATCTGCCATCATCAGACTTCTGTATAGTATTCATCTGTATAGAACACAATACAGAAGCCTGATGATGGCAGATGAGATTCTGCAAAACGCTACAACTTTAAAAGCACAACTATAATGAGGTGGGAAACACTTAACAAAGCTGAATATCATACATACATACATACATACATGTTGTGGCTCCGATTCCCGAGCCTGTGTTGTTAGAGGAAGAGGACTTGAAAGATGAGGAGGAGGAACTGGGAATGCCTTCCTCCCCAGGACCTTCCTCTCTGGCAATGCCTTCCTCCCTGATAATGCCTCAGGTTTCATCAGACAACCGAGAGGAACAGCCTGAGATTAATCAGGAGGAAGGCATATCGGAGCAGCCCCTGACAGGGAGTCAAGAGGAAGAATGTTGGCTTGATCCTAAGCAGCGTTGTAGAGAGAATCGTGAGCAGCAACGTAGGAGGCGTGGGAGGGTCAGAGAATGAGCTGAGTCATTGAGCCACACGCCACAGGGGATAAAAGTGGGTGTGTTGTCGGCTGGAACTTTGTACGGGACAAAATTTGATCTTACTTTAGGTTTTCTTTGTGAATGATTTTTGTGGTCTACCTTGTAATTTTCTGTAAGTAGCTTTTTACTTGTTATCAGTTCGGACTTGGCAGGCAGAGCATGTTGGAATGCCAAAGACGTTAACAGTTCCAAAGAATTAACTCTGTGAAGTCCGAGCCAGCCTGCCTGCCTGTGTTTGTGTGAGTTTGTACTCTTTCATCTTTTGGGAAAGAAAGAAAGGTGAGACAGAACACACACACACACACACACACACATATATGTGTGTGTGTGTGTGTGTGTGTGTGTGTGTGTATACATATTTTCACAGGTACGCAGGTCTTGGCATGTTTGGGTCTTTTCCCATGTAAGATTGAGAGTATCTTGGTGGTGTTTCAGCGAGGTCCCACTCACCATCCTCAGGCTGGTGCTTTCGGCTTCGTGCCAATGCAAACAGTGTGTGATCGGAGCTGCTGTCTCTCTATAAATCCTGGTGGTGGGGGCTGGTGTGCTGGGCTAGTTGGCTGCGCTGCTGCCTCTTGATTGGTTGATGGAGTTGATGTTGGTATAATGGGCTGTGTGGTGGCCTTGTGAGTTTTGTTGTTCTTTTGTTGTTCTTTTGTTTTGGTATCCTGGTTCCTGCGTTGTAATCTCCTGGGTCGTTTGTGTTTTGATCTCTTTTCCATAAGCCTCCTGTGTTAGGGATACACCCTAGCAGAATCTGCACGGCAGTCAGGCAGGCAGGCAAAATATGTGAGATAAACGTTTTTGTAGCTTACACTCAGTAAAACAGATACACAGTGCTAGTTAAATAGTTTATTCCAGTAAGAGTTTTAGCATAGTCAAACAGTCCATATATCATTCACTAATTCAGTCCATCCAGGGATTATTCAGTTGCAAATTCCAGTGTCGAAAAAGAGGTCAGTAAACTTACAAATATCAGTCCAGGAATATATCTCCTCGCAGTAGAGATATGAAGAAGTCAAAACTCCTTTCTTCCTCCAGCAACTCAGCAACCATCAATCCATCAAACCAGTCAATCGTCAGGGAATCGTCAGCAATTGTCAGGTTCTCTTGCTCCCTCTTATGGCGGTTCAACACCGCACCCAAAATTACATGCTTTGCAGTTTAAAGTGACACACACTTAGACTTACAATCATAGTTTATATATATTATTTTACCCAAACTACGTTAGGTAACCTTGTTATACCTAATATTCTCCCCTTTTGGGTAATATAATATATATATATATCTATTTACAACCTCAACCCATAGTCATCACAACTCTCTTTGTGTTTTACTGCACCTTGGGCTTTTGTAAACTGATCAGCAATATTTTGTTCAGTCATACAATACTCCAATCTTATTAAACCATTCTTTACAGATTGCCTTACATTCAGATATCTCAGTTCTGTATGCTTAGATCTCTTTTTCACAGCAATATTTGTAGCCAACCGTATGGCTGCTTGATTGTCCTCATACACTACAATGGAATCTTTAACAGTTAATCCCATATCTAACAACAACTGTTTATACAGAATTAAATCAGTACATAATAAAGATAGACATGAAAATTCTGCTTCCATTGTGGACATACTTATATGTTGCTGTCTAATTGACCTCCAACCAATCAATGCTTTTCCTAATAGTATAGCCATTCCTGAAGTTGATTTCCTAGTGTTTATGTCTGTTGCAAAACTTGCATCAGCATATGCACTTAAAATCAAATCATCTTTTGGCTCCAAATACAATGCATAGTGCATTATCCTTTTAAGATATCTTAAGATACATTTTGCCGCTTGCCAGTGTCGTTCAGCAGGTTCAGTGTTGAATCGTGCCAATTGATTAACGCTATAGGCAATATCTGGCCTTGACCAATTACTAATGTAGGATAGACTACAAATTGGTGACTGATAGATAGTCTTATCGAATTTTGAACTTTGAGCATCAGTGCGGCAAAATTCCTGACTCATTGGAGTTTTTGCCGGTTTACAAAGTTCCATCTTATATGTTTTTAGTAATTGACAAATCTTATCCTCTTGAGATATCTTATAGCCACTGTTGGTTTTATTTATTGTCAATCCTAAATACTGTTTTATCTCTCCTAATTGCTTTAATTTTATCCTCTTACCTAATAATGATATTATTTCAGTAGCTTCATTATTAGTTTTTGTAAAGCAATATCATCTGTAAACAACAATAATAATGACACTATTCCATTTGTCTCTTTCTTAAATAAACATGGATCAGCTAAACCTGCTTTAAACCCTATATTGTTTAACTCCTTAACAATATATTGGTTCCATTCGTAACCAGATTGTTTCAATCCATAGAGACTCTTTTTCAGCTTCCAGCAGTCATTATTAGTTTTATCATCCTTAATACCTACAGGTTTCTTTAGGTATATAGTGTGCTGCAATGGTGCATGCAGATAAGCAGTTTCTACATCTAAATGATTTATGATATAGTTTTTCTTAGCTGCCCACACTAAAGCTGCTCTCAAGGTTGTTGCTTTTAGACTTGGTGCAAACACTTCATCATAATCACATGCAGTTTGATTAAATCCTTGAGCTACCAACCTAGCCTTATGGGTAACAGTCCCATTTTCACCTGTTTTTAATTTAAATATCCATTTACATCCAATGGACTTTTCACCTGGAGGTAATTTAAGTCTCATAGACTCCCATCTGTTTTAATGAATTCAGTTCCTTTTCCATTGCTGTATGCCAATTCTCTTGATCCTTTGCAGGATACATTTTTAGTTCCACTGTAGTTGGAACTTTACTAACTTGGCAAACTACACTTGCTTGGTACCTATCAGGTGGTCTGGTTTCACGTGTTGAACGTCTAGGTATTACAGGGCTTACAGGTGGACTTTCATCTATTACCTGTTTCTGGTTATCTATATCCTCCTGTTTACTTTGTTGAGTTAACAACATTATTCAAAATATGATTACCACACATTATTGCTTCTCCCCACAAATTTTCAGGTAATCCTGAATCCGACAACATAGTACGAGCCATTGCCTGTATTGTTTGGCCTCGTCTTTCTATAAAGGAATTATGCTGTGGCCTATATGGTGCAGACTTTTTATGTTCTACACCTGCCATCTTCAGTCTATTTTGGAATTTATTATTTATAAATTCCGTACCATTATCAGTTACAAGAGTTACTAGTTTCCTTTTAGTTTTTCTTTCTGCAAACTTCAACCAATTAAAGAAATTCTGATATGTTTCCGTTTTACTGTTTATTAAATAACAAACCATATCTAGAATAATGATCCATTATACTTAATATATAACGAGCACCTCCCACACTTGGTTTTTTAGGACCTATAATATCAGCAAATACGACCTCTAGAGGCTCTTTAGTTTTAAATCCATTAACTCTATTTGCTGGTGTTACCTTGCTTTTTTCTTGACTGCAAGCATTGCAGTGCAAATACTTACTGCAAGGCTTCAGTTTTATACCTTTAGACAGTTCAACCGTTTGCTTGAGCATTTTAAAATTTATATGCCCTAAACGTCTGTGTAACAAATGTATGCATTCATCATGAGGTTTAACATTATTATACAGTGTTAGCCACCTCTAATTGATTATCCTCTAACACATACAATTCACCTTTTAAAGTTGCAGTCACTTTTTTACCTTCCTTTTCTATTATGCAGTTTTCTCCCCTAAAGGTAACTACATAACCTAGTTTAATCAAAACTCTAACCGAAAGCAAATTAAACTTAAGTTGTGGTACATATAACATTTTTACATTTTCTTGTATGCAAGAACAATATGCAGTACCTTCAGCTTTTGCTTTCATTTTCCAGCCATTAGCTAACGATATCTGCTGTGAACTCGTGGACATCTTAATAAATCTTTTCTTATCTTTCGTTATGCAGTGCGATGCTCCACTATCTACAACCCCAAAATTATTATTGTTCACAGTTTCGTTGCTATACATGGCTAACTCTAAGCATTTTTTATCCTTTTGATGCCTTTTTGCATTCTGGCTGGCATTGTGGCGTTTTTCTTTTTTGCAGAATCTAGCCAAATATCCTTTTCTTCCACAATTAAAACATTTTCTAATTGTGTAGGCTGACGAAGATAATTTCTCTTCTTGTGGTTGTTCCCTTCTCAGTTGATCCCTTTCAAGCCTTCTCCTGGCTTCTTCAATTAATCTGCTAGTAATGTCAGTTAATGTGAGGTTATCTTTTGGCAGTACTTCCAATGAAGTTACATAGTTGTCATAGCTCTCATCTAATGAAGACAAACTTATATAAACCTGATGTAGTTCAGTGAAGATAAGTTCTTTTTCATGCAGTTCCTGAAAAATTCTCTTCATAGTGTTTATATGAGTCAACATGTCTCCATTCTTTTGAAGATGTGTTCTGAACAGCTTCCGTGTAAGATTTATATGTGCTCCTACACTGTCTCGAACATAAATCTTCTTAAAATTCTCCCAACACTTAGCAGCTGTTTCTTTTCCACGAATATGGACAAGCTGCTGGTCACAGAGTGTCAGTCCTATTATACAGAGAGCTTGCTCATTCTTCAGTTTATATTCTTGTATTTTCTGGGCATCATCTTCATCCTCCGGATCCCAAGCATCTACCTCTGGTGGATTTTGAATTATACTCCTCAAACCTTCTCTGCGTAGAAGTAGGCTGCATTTCATAGACCATGAAACATAGTTTGTTCCATCTAGTTTGGATATTAGAGACAAACTTGGTAAATTGACTTGTGCCATCTTTTCTCTGGATATTAAACTATAATTAATAAAACACAGCTGTCTGTTTACAGTATTGTGTAACTACACTCTCACTTTATATAAGCCTGTTATATCCTGGTTAGTCTGACTGTGCAGCTGGGCCCATAACCAGAGTTAGGGATACACCCTAGCAGAATCTGCACGGCAGTCAGGCAAAATATGTGAGATAAACGTTTTTTGTAGCTTACACTCAGTAAAACAGATACACAGTGCTAGTTAAATAGTTTATTCCAGTAAGAGTTTTAGCATAGTCAAACAGTCCATATATCATTCACTAATTCAGTCCATCCAGGGATTATTCAGTTGCAAATTCCAGTGTCGAAAAAGAGGTCAGTAAACTTACAAATATCAGTCCAGGAATATATCTCCTCGCAGTAGAGATATAAAGAAGTCAAAACTCCTTTCTTCCTCCAGCAACTCAGCAACTCAGCAGTAGGGAAACACGCAGTTAACAAACCATCAATCCATCAAACCAGTCAATCGTCAGGGAATCATCAGCAATTGTCAGGTTCTCTTGCTCCTTCTTATGGCGGTTTCACACCGCACCCAAAATTACATGCTTTGCAGTTTAAAGTGACACACACTTAGACTTACAATCATAATTTATATATATTATTTTACCCAAACTACGTTAGGTAACCTTGTTATACCTAACATCCTGTGTTGTAACAGCTTGGGTAATGGCAACTTCTTGAGTTCTTGTGGTGTAATTTCCTGAGTTTTCTGATGTGATATCCTGGGCGGGTGGCCATGATGTAGCATTCTAGGTTTTAGTCTGGCTTTGAGCTTGGGGTCTGGGTCTGTGTGGTTGGCATGTGTCAGCTTGTTTGGTTTTGGGGTCGGGGGGTGCGACAGCTGGTGAAGCAGCCATGGTCTGTTTTCTGGATGGTGGTTGTCCTTTGTTTATAGGATGGGCTTGGGCCTGGGTCTGATGAGGGGATTGGCAGTGGTGTCCCATGTTGTTTTGGGTCTGGTGGTGGCTTTTGTGTCTGGGACTCGTTTGTTTGTGAGGGCTAACTTCCAGATGTCTGGTAGGCAGGAGGTGTTGTCCTGTCTATTCATGTTATGGGGGTGTTTCTCTATCTCTATGGCTTCCCTGATTATTCTCTTGCTCGAGTCTTCACTGTTGTATATTAATTTGGTTCCTTCTAAATTAATGTCATGTCCTGTGGCTTTAAGGTGCTGGAAGAGGGAGGAAGTATTTTCTTCTCTTCTGACTGTGTTTTTGTGTTCTGCAATGCGTGCATTTATTCTCCTGTTGGTTTGTCCAATGTATGTGGCTGGGCAATTGTTGCATGGTATTTCATAAACTCCTTGGTTTTCTAGCTGGATCTTGTCTTTGAGGTTTCTTAGGATGTTGGCTATTTTTTGGTCAGTGCCGAAGGCAGTCCTGATATTGTGTTTGTGGAGAATTTTGCTAATTTTGTCTGTGGTGCCTTTGATGTAGGGGAGGAGTGCGATACTCTTGTCTTGTTCTGTGTCTTGGTTTTTTTGGGGTATCTCTTTTCAGATTAGGTTGGTGAGAAACACAATCACCTGTGGCTTTTATGTTGTGGACTAGTGAGGAAGTGTGTTCCAGCTTTTTTACTGCATTTTTGTGTTCATCTAGGCAGGTACTTATTCTTCTATTGGTCTGTCCAATGAAAGCCACAGGTCATAGTATCGACTTCAATGGCACCAAAACCCTAGCCACTATAGAAAACCCCAGCTACAGAATTATCAGAGAAGCCATAGAGATTGAAAAAAGACCTGAAAGCATGAATAGAAGAGATGACTGCACTCTCAAACAAAAAAATCTCCACACCACAAGCCAGGCAAACACCTGGGCACAGACTCCCCCTGATACCTCCAGCTCAAACACACCCCAACCAGGCACCCAGATGAAACCTAGCTTTCTAGTAAATGATAGCCATCCGTTTACTCAGAGCCAAGCAGCACTAAAAGCCTACAGGAAACACAATGTTGCCAGCCAATCAAGACAAAAAAAGCTACAAAACAGACAGAAGATATTAGAAACATCAATCAAGCAGAACACAGCAAACTCCAAGACCAATAAATACAGACCCAGACTCCCAACCAATCAGGATGAAGAAAAAACCATTCTGGCACAGCGTAGGCTAGCACCAAATTTAAAACAGAAAGGGCTGTGAAAGTCTGACTCACAGCTGAACACTATACGGAAGCCTGATGATGGCAGATGAGACACACACACACACACACACACACACACACACTTATTTAATTATAACAAAAATGTAAATTCTTAATGATAACAAAATAAAACATTCCAGGCTGGAAGCCTCCCCCCACCTGGCACATTCCAAAGAGACAGAAGAGCGGGCGGGGTGTGTGTGTCTGAACTGGCCTCAGGACAACTGCTGTTGGGAGAAGCAGAGGCTGAAAGGGACTGCTGCTCTTGGTGATTAATTGGGGGAGGGGAGAGGGAGAAAGTGGGAGCTTTCAGATCCCAGGTGGAGGATTGAGACGCTCAGATCTGCAGCCGAGGAAAAGCTGGGGAGGGGGGGCTCTTCCAGCGTCACCTGGAAACAGGCAAGGAAACGTGTCCTTGGGATTACTTCGCTCGCTTTAGAACTTCGCTGCCAAACCCAGCCACAGCCAGTGATTATTTGGGGGTGGGTGGGAGAGAGAAAGCACCTCTCGCATTACCAGGGGAGGAAATGAGACGAAACAAAGCTCACTCTTTCACTGAGACCTACAAAACGCCAGTCTACTGTGTTCCAGGAGTTCTTCAAAATCATCAAAGGCTCCCACTTGCAGTTCCCGTGCCTCCCGGCTCAGGTCCCTGAGATGCACGCTCCCACACATGGCGGCGGTGGCGGCAACAACAGTCCCCTCCCACAGAGGCTCTCTCTCTCTTTCCTCCCCCCGCCCGTGCAGGCAGGAAAGGAAAGGGAGACGGAGCCGTGAACAGCTCTCCCCTTTTCCACCCCTCGCTGCCTCTCCCAACATCGAAGCCTTGGAAACGCAGGCAAAGCCGTCACAGCGGTGGCGCCCTGAGTTGCTTGCTTCTCCACTACTGCCTCCTCCTCCTCCAGCACCACTTCCTTCTCTGGGTAGGGCAATTCTTAACTAACCGAGCATGCTAAGGCAACTCAGGACGCTTCCGCTGCGACGGCTTTGCCTGCGTTTCCGAGGCTTCGATGTTGGGAGAAGCAGCAAGGGCTGGAAAAGGGGAGAGCTGTTCACGGCTCCGTCTCCCTTTCCTGCCTGCACGTGGGGGGCGGGGGGGGGAGGAAAGAGAGAGAGCCGGGAGCAATTCAAAGCTAGAGAACTAATAGGGAAGAGCTGACAGCGAGCGCTGGGGGGAGGGGACTGCTGTTGCCGCTGCTGGTGGGTGTAGGAGCTGGTTGGCGCGTGCATCGCAGGGAACTGACTCGGGGGTCCCTCAGAGAGCCGGGAGGCGCAAGAACTGCGTGGCCCAGATTAATTGCTTTTGGGGGCCATTTCTTCTGCGGCCCACCAAAAATTTTTCATGGCCCACCAATGGGCCGCAGCCCACCAGTTGGCGACTGCTGGTCCAGAGCATTACTTAATTTACCAACTACATACTGCAGTTGAGTGTCATCAGTATATAGATGATACAGATACCTTACAGATTAACACAGTTGGAAGAGATCTTGTAGGTCCTGCAAGCCCCTGTCCAAACTGACCCTACACAGTTTCTGATAGATGGCAGTTGAGTCCAGTTTTTTTGAAAGCTTCCAGTGATGAAGTTCCCATAACTTCTAAAGGAAAGCTGTTCCATTGGTCAATTGGTCTTACTGTCAGAAAATTTATCTTTATTTCCAGGTTGAATCTCTCCTTGTTCAGTTTCCATCGATTATCCTTGTCTGGCCTTCAGGTGCTTTGGAAAATAGCTTGACCCCTTCCTCTCTGTGATAGCCCCTCAAATATTGGGACACCACTATAATGTATATCAGTTCACTTCATGGTAATTGATGTGCTCACCCTGCAGTCTAATGAAGATGTTAAGCAGAAAAGTAGGAAAGTATAAGCCTCCATCTCACAAGAAAAACTCAATAAAATTCATATGGATATAAGATCATTGCTAGGTCAGGCAAAAAGCTCATTATAAATCCAGCATTTTGTATCATACCAACAAAATACATTTTTAAAAGCTTATAAGCAAGACAGAAAGATAATACTTCTCTTTGAGCAGCTGTTATATAAGATGTGCTCCTACAATTCAGTATAGTCAAGCCATGAAATCAAATTCTCACCAATCCTTTGACATTACGTCCACAAGCACTTTAAAAAAAAAGTATATTACTAGTCATCACCTCTGTAACAATTGTTAATGTTCTATCAATAACAACTGTTATGATTTAATTATGTGTAAGTAAGCTTTTTTAAAGAAAAATATAGCCCTAAGTCTATCTACATTTGCATTTAGATTCAATGGCAGGCCTGAACTTTTAGATAATTTTGAGACTACTTAATCTTACTGCGTGAGATGTTTTAAGAAATCTGGAAAAGTCTAGGTTGTTTTCGTTATGGGAAAAAAATGAAGGGAGATTATCAAAAAGGTCATGTAGCTTTTAGATTTTAAAGGTGGGATATAAAATTAGCAAATAAATCTAATGAAACTAATGCACAGATTTTGATCTTGACTAGATAATTTGTAGAATTCTTTGAAAACCCTGCAAACTTTAGATTAGCCATTTCATCTTATATAAGCACTCAGGAGCGGGATTCAAATTTCTTAACAACCAGTTCTGTGGGCATGGCTTAATTTGTGGGTGTGGCTTGGTCATGTGACTGGTTGGGCGTGGCTTGCTTGTTATGTGACTGGCTGGGCATGGCCAACTCAACATCACTCACATCGAGGGCCGCTTCTCCTCACCTGGCCTCTCGTGACTGTGGGGATGCTACAACCATCATAAGTGTGAAAAATGGTCATAAGTCTGTTGTAAGTCAAGGATTACCTGTACAAAAATACAAAAAGCTTCTTTGCTTGCAAAAAGCTGCCCTAAATACCAATCATTAGATTAAAAATACCTGCAAGCCAGAGTTACAAGTCAGGCAGGGTGCCAGAGCACCTTGAGGAATTAAAATAGTTAAAATGCAGTTATAACTATCAGCAGCCAACTCTTGCTCATAAAGTGAAACCCTTTAGCAGAGAGGTCATTTAAGCTCTCCAGAAGAACATACCCAGGAGAAGCAATCCTTAGATCCATTTGCACCACTTAAAGACACCAGCTGGTCTCACTTACCTCACAAGATATCCTAAGGAAATCATCCAGATTTAAGGAAAGATCATATGCCCCCCAAAAAGGCAGTAAAAAATCAGTGCCAAGCTTGCATCCTGCCTCTTGAAAGTACAGCCCAAAAGGAAACTGCCAGATATGCCCTCACCCTTCTTGTCCTCTTCCTCCTTTTCTTTGTATTGGGTTGCCCCTCTAGCATAATCATTTAGCTTTTAAACTGGTATCATTAGTATATTTAAGGTTCTTGATGATTCTCTCAATTCTTCATTCCAGTTTTTACTTCTTGGCTCCAGCATTTTTGTCATATATTCGGTACATAAGTTAAATATGGTCAGGGATGGGATCTGACTGGTATAACTACCGGTTCTGTTGCTCTGCATTGCGCATGCATGCACGTGAGTCGTGCAAGTGAAATTTACAACCTGCTGAGCTCCCTGGACAGCTGAGCGGTGCTCCATGCAAGTGCCCTTTTGGAAAGGTCCTTTTTCCTGCTTTTTCAACTGTAGCAGTGTCGCGCAAAGCAGCTACGGTTGAAAAAGCAGGAAATAAAGACCAGCTAAGAGCCCGGGCGGGTGGGTGGACCAAAACTGCAGCAGACATAGAACCGGTTCTATGTCTACTGCTCTTCAGAACTACCGATTCAATAGAGGTGGACAGAACCAGTAGAATCCCACCCCTGAATATGGTATAGTATCTAATGGTATCTAATTTTTTGTTATGTTCCTTCAATAAGCAGTTGTGGTGATGTGGTAAGCCCTATTTTTAAAGGATACCTAGAATTTATTGCAGTCGACACTGTTAAAAGCCTTAAAATATCAATAAAGCAAAAATAAGGTTTTTTTCAGAACTTTCTTGCCTTTTTCACTATCTGCCCTCTTCTGAAACTTGCACTGTTACCTTTTCATAACAGATCATTGTATAATGAAGATGAATGACACAAATGATGAAACTCTGTTTACTTTACAGGAAGGGCCTGTTGATTAGGACAGCATTTTGGAGATTCTTCATCTTCCTAAATGCATATTTGATATCTAGCATTGTTTTGGGCACAAAATTCCTTCATTCAAGTTTTCAAAAGATTGCTTAAGCTAGTTTGCATTCTATTTAGCTTGCTTTTATTGTCCCATCTTTTAACATTTTAAATGATTTAATATTAATTCATTATTTATCTATGCTAGCAGTGTAAACATAAAACAGTGGGGTATAAATATTCAATACCATAAAACTTATTTCCAAACAGTGAAACAATATTGATGATGTTCTACTATAAATTATCACACACTCTGATTGGCTTCTATAATATGATTTACCACTTCTACATAAGAGTAGTTTTTAAAATTTGCTTTGGCATTTTATGCCTTCATTTTTTGATCATTACTTTCTGCTAATGCCTCTGGTAATTTCCAAAGCACAACTTGCATTCTTTAAATAACAAAAAATAGCCATTTTCTGAAATATATCTGAAGTGTTAACTCTCTTCCTTTTTTAAAATAATGTTGAAAAATGCTAAGTGACTTTGTCAGAGAAAAACACAAGCAAAATATCACCACAAATTATCAATGCCTCAATATTGGATTATTAGTTCCTAGGATAACAAAACATCCCTCTACCTAGACTAGGGGTCGCCAACCTTTTGGACCTCAGGGACCACCAAACTCATAATTTTAGATCCCAGGGACCACTAACTGGTTCTGTGGGCATGCCCTAATTTGTGGGTATGGCTTGGTGGTCATGTGACTGGCTGGGCATGGCTTGTATGTAAATATTATAAATATTTATATAAATATTGAATTTTTTTATAAAAAAGCAACTTTTACCAAAATCAGGCAAAGCAGGCAGGCAGATTGAGTTGCTCACAGAATCACAGATTCATTCAGAAATCTATCTACCTGCCATTGGCTAGCTCAGTCTGTCACATAAAGTTTGCTTGCAAGCAAACTCATAAAATTTGCTAGCAAGCAAACTCACAGAATTAACTCACAACACATCATGTAAATATTGAATTTTTTATTTTAAAAATAGAGCAACTTTTACCTAAAATCAGGCAAAGCAGGCAGATTGAATTGCTCACAGAATCATTCAGTGATCGATCTATCTGCCATCAGCTAGCTCAGTCTCTCAAATTTGCTTGCCATGAGTCTGCACTGAATTTGTTTGCAAGCAAACCTTCAGTCCTAAGGGAGGTTCGGCTGTGCTTAGCTAGAAAGCAAGAAATCCAACCATTTCCTGCTTCCTAGCTAATCTAAATCTCCCAGCACAGCAGAAGAGATGATGGTTGGAAAAAGGAAAAATAGCAATTTAGCAGGCAAGTTTACCGGGTAAGGAGTGAGTGGGTGTGAGGGTTCCCGCAGGCCATGTGGGCTAAGTAGCCTTGTGTTTCTGCGCAGCCTGGATTAATTGCTTTGGGGGGTGTTTTGGGGGTGAGATTTCTCTGTGGCCCACCAAAATTTTCTCATGGCACACCAATGGGCTGCAGCCCACTGGTTGGCGACCGCTGACCTAGACTAATTCTGCTGGATGTAGTCCCATTGATTCAATTGTGGCTGATGCAATAATCAAAGACTACAATACAAACAAACAAGTAAAGGAGAAGGATGAGAATCAAAAAGCTTGCAATTTTATGATGCTGAACTAATCTAGCAAACAAGTTTGGATTTATACAATTTTTTTAATGACCAAAATAGTTATCTTTGATTTCTACAGTACTGTGTTTTCTAAAACTTCCTTGGTGCATTTATGTCTATAGCAGGACTGAAAAACAACTGTAGGTAATTGTTACTTTTTTGATACTTTGTATTTCATGAAAGAACTCCAAGGGGCATAAGGGATGATTTATCCTGCTATTGTTGCCTACGGATTTTGCAAAATAAACTCGAGAGAAAGATATCACAGAGAGGGCTACCACTGAGGCTCTTGCATGGAAGGCAAGCATCGGAGGCAGCATGTCCCGGAATTGTGCTGGTGGCGGGGAGTTTGCTTTGGTGGCAGCAGCAAAGGCAAAAGAGGAGCGGGGGGAGGAGCAACAAGAGAGAAAGGTGAGCAATGGGGGTGGTGGTGAAAGCGCAACAAAGGAACGGGAGAATGGAAAGCAGTTTGGGGTGGGAAAAGAGCGCAGTTTGGCTTGGGAAAAGATGCAGCAAAGGAATGGTGTGAATGGAAAGCAGATTGGGGTGGGAAAAGAGCTCAGTTTGGGGTGGGAAAAGAGCGCATAAAGAAATGGGGTGAATGGAAAGCACCTTCAGGTGGGAAAAGAGCACAGTTTGGGGTGAAAAAGAGTGCACAAAGTTACGGGGCGAATGGAAAACAGTTTGGGGTGGGAAAAGAGTGCAGTTTGGGGTGGGAAAAGGAAGAAAGCTGCAGTGGGGCCTTGAGCAACCCCCACCCCAGTCCTCAAAGCATCTCCGTGTGCAACGGTGACAGCTGCAGCAGGGCCTTGAGCATTCCTCTGCCTTGGTCCTCTCACAGCACGTCCACATGTGATGGTGGTGGTGGACTTGGCTGTCTCCTGTAAGCAGCGCCATTGTTCTCTCCACCTGCTTCCTTTTGTTTTGCCCTGGGAGAAACGGGCAGAGGTGGTGGAGACCCTTCAGCAATGGCACTGCTTACGGAAGGCAGTCGCATCCACCACCACCACTTGCTGCGCTGCAGCCACCACGTGGTAGGAAGAGCTGGGAGAGCCCAGTGATGGGGGGGCAGGTAGGTAGGCCCAGCCAGTGCCGCTGGCAGGATGGGGCCACGCTGGTGAGGAAGCTAGCCAGTTGAGCCCAGGGATGGGGGGGCAGGTAGGTAGGCTGAGTGACGCCCTTGGAGCCCCAGAGATGGCTGGGGGAGACTCGGGGAGGCCTGGGGACAGTGGGGGAAGGGCTAGCATGACTCGCAGGCTTACCTGTGAGCAGGCAGATCAGTGGAGAGGCTCGTGTTGGCTCCAGGCTGTTTCTCTCATTTGGTCTTGCTGGGAGAGCCTCTCCCAGCAGAGCGAAAAGCTTGCAAGTTCCCCTCCCTTCAGGAAACGGCTCCTGGGCAGCAGAGAGAAACAGGATTCAACCAGGCTGCTTCTCTGCTGCCCAGGAGCCGTTTCCCTAAGGGAGAGGAACTTGCAAGCTTTTCACTCTGCTGCAGCAAAAGGCAAGCAGCAATGGTTGCCCTGGTGGGCGGGCAGAAACAGGCTTCAGGCCTGTCGCGCATGTGCACAATGTTGCGCATGTGTGATAGGGACTGATGGGCAGGGAATGGAGAAGCAGGTGGAGAGAGGCGAGGTCAGCCAGAGGCCCAATTTACCATTTTTCCGAACTACCAGGAACCATAACAACCGGTTCTATAGAACTGGGCTGAACCGGTAGAATTCCACCTCTGCAAGTACTTAAATGATTATGTGTTGGCTCAAAACAGAGAATAAATGTGAGTATGTATGAGAGCTTCATCTCAGTGTTAGCAGCTTAATTTGGACTTTAATAAGCCTTGTTGGTTTCATCACAAAGGTCTGGAGAGCAAACATGTAAACTAGTTGGCTGAACATGCTGACAAGCCCTCCTGAAATTGTATGGAGATATGAATTATATCTGGTACACAATTAATGTTGGGTTCTTAACAAAGAAACCAAAGAAAATATATTGAAAGAATTGGGTTGTTCTCCATTGCTCTAGAGGGAAGCACTGGAACCTATAGAACAAAGAAGAAAAATAAAATTTCAGATAAAATTAAGCTTGATTGTAAAACATTTACCTTGAGAAAGAGACAGCTTTCCTTCACTGGAAGCTTTTAAAACAGAAGCAGAAAGGGCTTAATTATTAGATATGTGGGGAGTTGTATTAACTATTCAGGTAAGATAACAAATTAGGTTTTCTTTTATATCATCTCCTCCTTCCCTCATCATAATTGAAATACTTTTGTGGGCACTGCCATGCTTAGAATAAAAGAGTCTGTGTGAGAACTGGCTTTGGCATGTCTGAAGTGTGGTCTGCAGAATAACTATTCATGATTTGCTCTGCTTCATTATGTTCTCTGTAAGAATTTGGGTGCCAATATGATCAACCAGCTCAAAATATTTCCAGATGAGTTCCATTGTAGAGAAAAAGAAATGTACATTGGTTGCTGTCTTGTCTCTATCACACACATTCTGACTGAATGTGTAGAGCGGGGCGGGGGGGAACAGAATTAGTTAATATAGTATTTGTTGGTACTCAGTTTTGCAACCTCCAGGCAGAAAGCAGAAAGACCAATCAGAAAAAATTAAAGGTGATGAGGTTGAGGTTCAAAACTGATATGAAGTGATTTAACACTTGGTTGTGCAAAAGTGGGTGGGAAGCTTCCCTGTGCTTTCATTGAAGCAGAAAATAGCACTGAAATTATCTACAATAATGACACCCTTTAAGAGCTTTCACACCACAAAGGTTTATCAAGCTGACATATCTTCATTTGGCACTTTGAATTTCATATACACAATCCCAGACCAGCACAATACCACTGAGAAAGAAAAACAAGAAATCCAAGAAGAAACCAGCATGGCTGCACAAAGATCTCTCTGACAAATTGAAAGAAAAAAAGGACAAGTACACAAAAATGGAAAGAAGGACATACAACCAAGACAGAATATCAGCAGATAACCAGAATCTGCAAAGAGAAAGTCAGGATAGCAAAGGCTCAGAACGAAAAAAGACTTGGAACAAAAGTCAAAGATAATAAAAAAAAGTTTCTTCCAACATATAAATAACAAAAAGAAAAAGGAGTCAAGGAAACATTCAGTCCACTAAAGAGAGAAGATGGCAAGGAAGTAACAGGCAACAGAGAGAAAGCAAAACGGCTTAACTGATTCTTTGCATCAGTCTTCATGCAAAAAGAAACTATAGCTCAACCCACCAAAAACATAACTGTAGAAGACAGACTAGAAATAAAAGTTAAAATAAACAAAAAAATAATAAGAGAATATCTGTCTGATTTTGATGAACACAAATCACTGGGGCCTGAAGCATTATATCCCAGAGTTTTAAAGGAGCTGACAGAGATCATTGAACCATGTCTTTCAAAAATCCTGGAGCAGAGGGGAACTACTAGAAGACTGGAAAAAAATGCTGATGTGGTTCCCATCCCCCCCCCAAGGGGGGGAATACCCAGGAAACTACAGACCAATCAGCCTAACATCAATACTCAGGAAGATACTGGAAAAGATAATAAAAATACAGATCTGCCAACATCTAGAAACAAGTAAAGTAATAACTAGCAGTCAGCATGGGTTTGTTAAAAACAGATCATGCCAAACCAATCTTACTTCATTCTTCAACAAAGTGACTAAATTAGTAGACCAGCAAAATGCTGTGGATGTAATATATTTAGATTTCAGCAAGGCATTCTACAAAGTAGACCAAAACCTACTTCTTAGTAAGCTAGAAAAAGGTGGAATAGATAGCACCACCACTAGATGGACTCACAATTGGCTGACAAACCGTACTCAAGGAGTAGTCCTTAATGGGTCTAAGTCTACATGGAAACAAGGAAGCAGTGGGGTGCCACAAAGTTCCGTCTTAGGCCCAGTACTATTCAATATCTTCATTAACAACTTAGATGAGGGAATAGAAGGGGAACTTACCAAATTTGCAGATGATACTAAGCTGGAAGGAATGGCTAACACCCAAGAAGATAGACTGAAGATCTTGACAGACTAAACACTAGGCCGTATCTAACAAAATGAAATTCAATGTAGAGAAAAGTAAAGTCCTACACTTAGGCAAGAAAAACCAAAAGTACACATATAGATTGGGTGAAACCAGGCTTAATAGCAGTAACTGTGAGAGGGGTATTTGAGTCTTAGTGGACATATGAGCTAAATATGAGCCAGCAGTGTGCAGCAGCAGCCAAAAAACCTAATGCAATCCTAAATTGCATTAACAGAAGGATACAATCAAGATCAAGGGAGGTACTAATACCACTCTATAAAGCCTTAGATACCTAGAGTATTGCATCCAGTTTTGTTCACCATATTATAAAAAAGATGTTGAGACTCTAGAAAAAGTACAAGAGCAACCAGGATGATTAGGGGACTGGAGAGTAAAACATACGAAGAACGGTTACAGGAACTGGGCTTGGTTAGCCTAGTAAAGAGAAGGACCAGGGGAGACATGATAGCAGTCTTCCTCGCTGCCACAGAGAGGAAGGGGTCAAGCTATTTTCTAAAGCACCTGTAGGCCAGACAAGGAATAATGGATGGAAACTGAACAAGGAGAGGTTTAACCTGGAAATAAGGAGAAACTTTCTGACAGTGAGAACAATCAACCAGTGGAACACCTCGCCCTCAGAAGTTGTGGGAGCGCCATCACTTGAGACTTTCAAGAAGAGATTGGACTGCCATTTATCAGAAATGGTGTAGGGTCTCCCGCTTGGGTGGGGGGTTGGATTAGAAGACCTACAAGGTCCTTTCCAACTCTGATTATCTGTTACCTGTTTTCTGTTAAAAAATGTGTGGAGTTAGATGAAGAGCAGGAGATTGGAAAGCAACTTTTCATTCAAATCTGCAGCAACAGTTAGGATCAGTAGGTCTGACCCTCAGAAATATGCTTGCTTGGAGTGAAACAGGTTGAGATCCAGTTCATCTACTGCTGAAGTACTTGTAGAAGATGTTTTTAACATACATAATATGTGGAAAACAATATTTAACAGAAAATTACTCCCCTCCCCAGTGTCAAAGTTTGCCTTGCCACTTGGAAGATCCACCTGGATTTGATCAGCCTGGCACAATATGGACAACATTGAACCAAATTCATGATGGCCATGTTATAAATGGGGCAAAATATCATTACCAAATTGTAACTGTGGGCCAAAAAACTATCCTACATACAGTGACAGAGTGCAAAAATGGAATCTATAATGGAGATTACTGATTTCTGGATTGTGGCAAATGAAACAAAAAATTATATATGTAATCTAGTCATACATGTTTAAAATATTTTAGATTTTATATTTCATATTTTTATCTTTTATTGAACTGTGATGTGAATATTTCATATGATAAATAAATATAAAAATAAACCCTATAATGTTCAGATATGAGCCATAACTTTCACATCTTCAGTGAGGTATCTGGTAGTGATATAAGGATATTATCGCCATATTGACTATATCTCACCATCAAATATAGTCTTCAGATAAAATTAATTGTTTGTATAAAACTATCTGTTAAAGTGTGGTCTAAACTATGCAGAATAATATGTCCTTTTTAACACCAGTGTTCGAAAGAAATAATGGAAAAATGATGATAGTTAAGTACAACTGAATTAAAGATTTCTACAAGAATCTTCCTTCAAGGCTGACAGTTTTGACCCTTACAGAAGAGGCCTAGGAAGTAACCTAGCTTCCTTCCACTGATTGCACTTGGCCCCAAAGTTAGGAAAAGAATCATCATAACATGGTGTCTCCAACTCCAACTCCACAGGAATGGATTCAGAAGGATCCAGTGGTTGAGGATATCAAAAGCCATTGAGAGATCAAGGAGTATATGGATGAATGCACCCTCATCCAAGCTTTACTAGAGATCATCAAACAAGCCCAACCAAGGCTGCTTCTATACAAAATCCTGGCCTGAAACCTAACTGACAATGGTCTAGATAATCCACTTTTTCAGGATCCTCTGGAGCTATACCCAAACTTCTCCCTCAATAACTTTCCTTAAAAATGGAAATAGAACACTTATTGTCTAGTTGGATTCAAGGATGTACTCCTGGGGAGAGGACACACCATAGCCTCATTAAAGATTGATAGCATTATTACCTCCCCTCAACAGGGATGGGATCTGACTGGTATAACTACTGGTTCTGTTGCTCTGTGTTGCGTTGCACATGCGTGCAAGTTGCACAAGTCGCACGAGTGCAGTTTACAACCTGCTGAGCTGCCCGGACAGCTGAGCAATGCTCTATGCAAGTGCCCTTTTGGAAAAGCCCTTTTTTCCTGCTTTTTCAACTGCAGCTGTGTTGCACAAAGCAGCTGCGGTTGAAAAAGCAGGAAATAAAGATCAGGTAAGAGCCTGGGCGGGCAGGTGGGCCAAAACAGCAGCAAACATAGAACCGGTTCTATGTCAGCTGCTCTTCAGAACTACCAGTTCTACAGAGGTGGACAGAACCGCTAGAATCCCACCCTTGCTCCTTAAGAGTTCATTGTATGAACTCAACTGCATGTTACTTCTCTAGCCACCTTAATAAATCAGGATAGTGTTTGAACTATTAGTACAGAGAACTCATACAAATCGTTAATTCAAACTCATCCTAGATTACACCATCAGCCTTTGCCTTTGCAACTTAGTCAGACCTCTCCATTTGGAATCTAATGTAGAATAGATCTTAGTGACTGGTCTTACAGAAAATGGTTCACCTTGGCTGGGCTATAAGAGCAGAGAAATATTGAATGTTCATTATCCTAAACAGAACTTCTAGATAAGAATCTATGGTTATAATAAAAACAAAAAATCTTGCTTTGACCCTTATTTAATCTTTGGTACATGCATGAAGCTCAAATCTGTGACTGGTCATATTTATAAAGAATGAATTACCAACCTCAGATTGGCAAAGAATGAATTCCAGCATCAGTTCATACACACACCATTTGCTTCAAGGACTTGACTTAAGATAACCTCAATTTGGAGGTCATGAAATCCACCATTAGAACGATGGCAAGAGCACTGAAATTCCTAACATTAAAGCCTGGGAAGCAGGGGTGGGCTTCAAAAATTTTAGCAACTGGCTCTCTGCCCAGTTGCTGGGTGGGCGTAGCCATGATGGGCATGGCCAAGTTGGCCTCCTGCACCATGGCCCCTCCCCGGGCTCCAGAGGCTTTCCTCGGGCCTCTGTGTGGGCAAAAACCCAAGACTCAGCAGCTGCAGCTCTCATTTGATGGTGTGAGTCATCTGAAGGAGGCAGAGCTGACAGTAGAGACAAGCTTCTCTGGCTTTTGTTGGCAGCTGGGCCTACTCATGGTTAATAACGCTGTGGAGAGTGGCAGGCTGCCATTGGGATTTCCTGAGGTTAACTGACAAGTGGGAGCTTGAAACTGTGAACTTCATGAGACATTGTAAGACTACACAGCTGCTAAATTTCCAGTACTGCATGGCAGGCCTTCTGGCTATTTTTCTGGCTACCTTCTGCAATCTTACTTCTGCAATTCTATGAATGTTCTGTATTCGGGCCTGGAAAGGCAGCTTGGAGAATCCTGGGACTGGAAGGGAAGTTGAGTGAAAGGTGAGTGTGTTGGTTCCTTTTCCCCAGGTAAGAGCTGGGGGGCGGGGTAGGAATGGCTCCCTGCTTGGTGGGTGAGAGCAACTGGGGAAGTGGACAGGGTGCCGTTTGTTGACCGGATGTATTCTGAGTGTGTTGGAAGATAAGGGGGGCTGGATGTGACCCTTCGGCAGCAACGAGGAAAGGGTGGTGTGAATTTGAGGGCACTGAGAGCAAGTGCTATTGTGCCTGTTAAGCTCACATTGCCCCCAACAGTCTGTCAGTGGGAAGAAGTTTTTCCCCTTTTTAAGATTTTTTCCCCCATCCCTCAGGGAAGGCAGAGGAGGGCGTCCTATTTCAGTGGTGTCAGGTAATGGGAGATTCAGGGGATGGGAGGGCAGACACAGGGAACGCAACCTCAGTGTTTAGTCCCATCTCATGTTCTGCCCCCTTGCACTCACCTTATTTTTCTGGTCAGCAGATCTGTAGGGAAGGATGAGGTTGAGGTCCACTTGAAGGGGCGTGCTGAGGAATTTGTGGATTTTCTGGAAGACAAAATTGCTTGACTCCATTCCCAGTTAGATGACAGCATGGTTGCTGGTCTGGTGGAAGCCCCTGAGGCTCTTGCCTCTTTATCTGGAAACAGTTTGATCCTATTGCTCCCAAGGAAACGGACAGGATCTTAGGGAATATGCGGGCAAGCACCTATGTTTTAGATCCATGTCCCTCCTGGTTTGTGAAAGCTTTCCAGGAGGTGACAGGTGGGTGGACTCTGGTGGTGATTAATGCTTCCCTACAAAAGGGGATGGTGCCCCAGCACTTTAAGGAGGCTATGGTCTGCCCTTTTCTTAAGAAGCCATCACTGAACTCCACCTGGTTGGAAAATTTCCATCCTGTCTCCAATCTTCCCTTTTGGGGGAAGGTTGTTGAGAAGGTGGTCGCACAGCAGCTCCAGAAGTTTCTGGATGAAACAGACCCCTACCAGTCAGGGTTCAGGCCTGGATTTGGGACAGAAATGGCATTGGCCACACTTTTGAATGATTTCTGGTGGGAGCGGAATGAGGGTAGTGCATCCATCCTTACTCTACTTAACCTCTTGGCAGCTTTTGATACCAATGACCATGGGATTCTCCTGGGGTAGCTTCAAGGGATGGGAGTGAGAGGCCTTGTGCTGTCTTGGTTCACTTCCTTCCTCTGCGGCTGCAGCCCGTGGGGAGTAACGTGTTGCTGTGTCCTCCCTCTCGCAGTGCCTGGAGGTTGTTAGGGGCTGGATTGGGAGCAACGGCTTGAAACTAAACCCTTGCAAGACCAATTAACTCTGGGTTTGGGGTTCATTGGCTCAGGGAGAATTGTCACCTTTGGTCTTGGATGGGGTGGCACTACCCCAAACAGACCCTGTGCGTAATCTAGGGGCTTTCCTGGACTCATGACTCCTGCTTGAAGAGCAAATGGCAGTCGTGGCCAGGAGGACCTTTGTGCAACTGTAGGTTGTGCACCTGTTATGCCCTTTCCTGGACAAACAGTCTTTACTCATAGTCACTCACGCCCTAGTCATCTCCTTTCTTCATTATTGTAATGCACTCTACATGGGGTTACCTTGAAGAGCATCTGGAAGCTCCAGTTGGTGCAAAATGCAGCAGCCCACATGGTTTTGTGCAGACCCAGTGTGCACATTTCACTTCTTCTGCGGGAGCTGAATTGCTTACTGATTTGCTTCTGGGTGCAATTCAAGGTGCTGATTTTCACCTTTAAAGCCCTTCATGGCTTGGGACCAGGTTATCTGAGGGACTGTCTCTTGGCAGTCACATCTACCCAGCCCATCAGAGCGGGGAGGCAGGGAATGTTGCGGGTCCCATCCTTGAGGGAGATACACCTGGTGGGACCCAGAAGAAGGGCCTTCTCCATGGTGGCTCCCTCTCTCTGGAACATTATTTCCCCAGAGATTAGAATGGCCCTCAAAAATATAGAAGAAGAAAAGGATGAAAACCTTGCTGAAATGATGACAGAAATCCTGGCAGAAGCATTAGAAGTAACTAAAGAGAAGATGATGGATGGAATGGATGAGGTTTTTCATGTCTATATAAGATATGCGATGAGAAATAAACTGCCAAGAGAAGTTCATATCAGATTTACTAAGAAAATAATTAAATCACAAATACTGCAGGCGGCAAGAGAAAAACACTCAAAGTACAAAGATAAAGAAATAGTGGTACTGAAACAGGTACCCAGAAGAGTGAGAGAGATAAGAAGAGAATATTTATTCTTGACCAAAGAGTTACTTAAGAGAGGAATAAATTACAGATGGCTGATACCCAAAGGTCTCAAGTTTACCTGGCAGAAACAAAGACACAATTGATACAGTTGAAAAAGCTGAGTTATTCTATCTGGAATATTTTAGAGGAAGGGAGGATGATACAAGAAAAGAAGAGTCGTTAATTGAATTTCAAGAGGAATGTACAGCAGTAATTGAAAAAGAAGAAAGAGCCATAGATGGTGTACCCAGAGAACAACGAGAACCAAGATCTACTAGAGCAACAAATCCTTCTTATAAAGTCTAAAATGGATGAGAAAAAACTGATTACAATTAATATAAATGGGCTTAATTCAGCTATTAAAAGAAGAAAAGTATTTCATTAGTTAGAGAAATTAAAATTGGATATAATCTGCCTACAAGAAGTACATATTAAGAAACAACATGATTATATATTGTAACAATAAAAATTAGGGAAATTATTTACAGCATTGACACACTGTAAAAAGAGAGGAGTGGTGTTATACGTTAGAGATACAATCCCTGCAGAACAAATATATACAGATGATGATGGAAGGATTTTGATGGTGGAGATAACGGAAAATAATCTAAAGACACTTTTAATAGCAATCTATGCTCCAAATTATAATCAGGAAGATTTTTACAGGAAATTACATAAGAAAATAATTGAACTGGACTATGCTAATATCTGTATGATGGGAGATTTTAATGGAATAATAAATGACAAATTGGATTATAAAACACAAAAAACAGCAAACTAGAAAGACATTGCCAAAATCCTTCTTTCGAATGGTAGATGAGATAAACTTAAAAGATGCATGAAGAGAGAGAAATGCAGAAAATAAACAATATACCTTTTATTCAAATAGACATGCATCATGGTCTAGAAGAGATATGATATGGATGTCAACAGAATAGCTTTCTAAAATACAAGACATTGAAATAGAAGCAAGTACCTGGACAGATCACAAACCAATAACACTTGTATGGAAAGGACAAAAAAGGAGATCTAGATGGACTTTAAATAATACGATATTAAAGGAAAAAGACTTTAAACAGAAAATTGAGAGAGAATTGACTTTTTTCTTTAAAGAAAGTACAAAAGAGGATACATCATTACAGAACCTCTGGGACATGATGAAGGCTTATAGAAGAGGTTTGATAATGTACTATATAAGGAAAAGAAATATAAAACAGAAAAAAAATCTTTAAAATATTGGAAGATGACTACAAGAAGTTGGAAAAAGAACTACAGAAATTTCCACAAAAAAGGACATTAAAATTAAAATGGACATAACTAAAGCATAAAATGGGGCTAATGGAAAAAGAAGAAATAGCACAAAAAATTAAAAATGCTAAGCAGAATATTTTGAAGATGGAAACAAACCAGACAGATGGCTAGCATATAAATTGAGAAAGGAAAGAGACTTGAGAAGAATAAATCAATTGATAAATGAACAAGGACATGTATGCTATGGAAATGCAGAGAAGAAAAAAATTATTCAAGATTACTATGGAAAACTGTACCATCAAGAGAATGTTCAGGAAGAAAGAATTCAAAAATACTTACAGGAAGCAAATTTGCCCCAGATTCCCAAAGATATTGAAATAATATTAGAAAGTAATATAACAATGATGGAATTAACAGAAGTTTTTAAAAAGCAAAACATTGGGAAAGCACCAGGTCCAGACGGTTTGCCAGTGGAATTTTATAAGACATTCCAGGAAACATTGAATCTTCACTTATTAGAAATTATGAATGAAGTTATGACAAAGAGGAGAATACCCAAAACATGATCAGAAGCATATATCACACTTGTACCTAAGGAAGACACAGACCCACAGCAAGTTAAAAATTACAGACTTATATCACTGTTAAATTCAGATTATAAAATGTTTGCTTCAGTACTGGCAGAAAGACTGAAAAGATACTTAAACAATTTTATTCATACTGATCAAAATGGATTTCTGCCGAAGAGACAAATAAAAGATAATATGAGAATAATTTTAGATACACTGGAATACTATGAGGCACATCCTGAAAAACAAATGGATCTGATGTTTATAGATGCACAAAAAGCCTTTGATAATGTGAATTGGCATTTTATGTTGTTACAATTGGACCAAATGGGCTTTGGTAAAAATTTTACTCAAGCCATTGAAACAATATATTTTAAACAAACTGCAAAGGTTACGATAAATGGAGAGTTAACAGACTTTATAGATATAAGAAAAGGGATTAGACAAGGCTGTCCAATGTCACCTCTGTTGTTTGTGTTAACACTGGAAGTGCTGAATAGGAATATCAGAGAAGAAAAAGAAATCAAAGGAATGAAAATTTAAAAAGAAGAGTACAAATTGAAAGCTTTTGCAGATGACCTGGTATTTATATTAGAGAATCCATTGGAGTCTGCACCTAAACTGATAGAAAAGATAGAAGAGTATGGGAAAGTAGCAGGTTTGAAAATAAATAAAGATAAAACAAAGACTTTAGCAAAGAACATGTTAGTAAGACAAAAGAAAGAATTGGAGGAAGTTTTGGGGATCCAGGTCACAAACAATATTAAGTATTTAGGGATACATATAACACCAAGATGTAGCACACTTAAGGACGACAATTATCTCAAACTTAAACAACAGATTGCAACAGATTTGATAAAATGGGAAAATTTACAATTATCACTGATTGGGAAAATATCTACAATTAAGATGAATGTATTGCCCAGGATCTTATATTTATTCCAGACAATTCCAATCAGATTAGGGAAAGAATTTTTTGAAGATTTAAACAAAATAGTGCTAAGATACATTTGGCAGGGGAAGAAAGCGAGAATAAAACTTAAATTGCTACAAGCTGCAAGAATAAGAGGAGGATTTGCTTTGCCCAATTGGGAATTATACTACCAAGCGACGAGTCTGATGTGGGTAAAGGAGTGGATAACACTAAGGAATTCTAGACTTTTCAATTTAGAAGGACATTGTTATGTCCTTGGAACTGGTTGGAGTTCCCAACCAGGTCCGCACTTTAGGCGGGAGCATCAGCAGCTCCCATTGGTTGGCTCCGTTTGACAATCGGCTATAAAAGCCAGCTGCCGGACGGAGCCAGCCGTTGTTGTTCTCCAGCAGTCTGCCTTGTTAGCGGGCAGGCACAACAACCCTTTATTCCCCCGAATAAAGCCTTTACTTGTATGCTCTGGTCTTGGCCTCGTTTGTCCCTTCGCTCTACAACACTGGCGACGAGGATGGGATGACTACAGGCTAACCAGAAGCACCAAAGGCAAAAGAGCTGAAGCCACGGCATCTGGGTCATAGTTGCCTCGCTCACAGAGAGCTCGAGCTCAAACCGCTGCGTTTTGGAGCTGAAAGTCACGGCGCTGACAGCCTCAGCCGCCCCGGCTTCGCAAAGGAGCGCAGTAATTCAAAACCGCTGCGTTCGGAGCTGAAAGTCACGGCGCTGACAGCCTCAGCCGCCTCGCTCGCAAAAGAGCGCGTAATTCAAACCGCCGCCATTTGAATTCAAATCAAGCTAGCGAAGCACTGAGCTGAAGTCATTGAAGCCATTTTTGGCGCTGTTAGCCACGCTGCCATTACACTCGGAGGGCGCGAAATTTAAACTGCCTTCACGAGGTTGTAGCTCACGGAGTGAGTCTCGGGCGTTGCAGCCGCAGCCGCCAGCGCTCGAAACTGCGCAAATACAAGGGCCACGACCACCCAGAGAGACAGCCTACCCCACTAAGAGGCTGAGGGTCCCAAAATGAATGCCAATCAGGCATTCCCACCATTTAAGCCCAGTGAGGAAAAATGGGACTCCTACAAGAACCGCTTCAATCATTTCCTGGATGCCATTGGCCTGGCTGATGCTGCGGAACACAGAAAGAAGTCGTACTTCCTAAGCTACTGCAGCGCTGAGGTTTTCGACACCGCCACCGCACTCTTCGCACCACGTGAGATCAGAAACGTTCCATGGACCGAAATACAGGAAACACTCTCTAACCATTATTCTCCCAAACCTTCCCAGATCGCTAGGCGTTTCACATTCCGGATGAGGAAGCAAGCCGAAGGGGAGTCCATCAACCAGTACATGGCAGCCCTGAGGACAGCCGCGCTTCAATGCGAGTTCAAGAACTACTTAGACGACATGCTTCTTGACCAACTCGTCTGCGGGGTAAGAGATCAGACACTCCAACGACGCCTACTAGCCAGGAAAGATCTAAGTCTTTCCCAAGCAGTGGAGGAAGCCCTAGCCGCTGAGCTATCCGTGCAGTCCGCAGCTGAGATTCAAGGCACCGCACCAAAGCCAGGCACTTCCACCGTCCCACTCGGAGGAAGTGATGAGCTAAGCTGACCCCTCTGAAACCGCGGATGTCCATCGCCTAAGACAACTGAGACAGCCCCAGGTAGGAGTGAGACAGAGAAACAGCAGTGGCCCGCAACAGATTCCTCTGTGCATGACCTGCGGGGGTGCCCATTCCCGGGCATCTTGCAGATTTAGAAACGCCAGCTGCCTTAACTGCCACAAGAAAGGTCACCTTGCAAGAGTCTGCCAGGCAGCACGAGCTCCATCCCAGAAGTTTCCCTCATCTCCTAGCCTCCAAAGGCAAGTGGAAGACTGTTACACGTGTTACCACGCCAACCACACTTCCCCAACTCCTAATAAGATTAAACTCTCTCTCTCCCTAGAAGGTAAACCTTGTACCATGGAGGTGGACACCGGTTCAGCGCTCTCAATCATCTCCTGGGAGACGCTGAAAAGGATTCAACCCAGACTGACCGAAAACAGCTACAAAAGTGCCACCTCACGCTGAGAGACTATCAAGGCAAGAACATCCCTGTCCTCGGAAAGGCAAGTTCCTTGTTAAATTCCAAACCTTCAAAGGCCATTTGCCTTTAGTGGTGGTTGATGGTACCCTCCCTAGTCTCTTGGGATTAGATTGGTTCCCCTCTCTCGGCCTCAATGTCACAGGAATCCATGCTGTCTCAACTTCTGATGTAGACACATTGTTCTCTGACTATTCCGACGTTTTCAGTAGCGAGCTGGGTTGCTACAATGGCACACCCATCTCTTTTTCTGTAGACCACCAGGCAGTCCCTGTCCACCTGAAATTCCGTAGGGTACCCTTCGCCATCTGCCCCAAATTGGATGCGGAACTAGACAAACTTCTCAAGCAAGGGGTAATTGAGCCCACAGATTTCGCCAAGTGGGAGACCCCCATAGTCACCCCACTTAAAAAGGAGACGTAGTTTGAGAATTTGTGCTGATTACAAGACGACACTTAACCGCTATCTCCAGGTTAGCGCATACCCCGTTCCAGTTATCCAGCACCTATTGCACACTTTTGAGCCCGGTACAATTTTTTCCAAGCTAGACATGTCACAGGCATATCAACAGTTCCCTGTCGACAGCCACACCGCAGACTTACAAACAATTGTAACACACAGAGGGGCATTTAGGTGCAAGCGCTCCAATTTGGCGTTAGCGTAGTCCCGGGATTTTTCAGTCACTAAAGGAAAGAATCCTCCAAGGTCTTCCAGGAGTAGTCCCCTATTTTGATGATATTTTGGTCTCAGCTAAGGACAGGCCCCAGCTCCTCCAGAGGGTGAGAGCAGTATTGGAGAAGTTTAGACAGCATGGTCTCAAACTCAAACGGGAGAAGTGCACCATCGCCACTAAACAGGTGGACTTTTTAGGATATAGACTTGACGCCTCAGGCATCCACCCAGTGGAGTCAAAAGTAAAAGCCATCCACGAGGCACCCACGCCAAACAATAAAACGGAACTGCAAGCCTTCCTGGGTTTATTAAATTTCTACGCCTCATTCTTACCACACAAAGCTTCAGTCGCTGAACCTTTACACAGGTTGTTAGATAAAGACGCTCCGTGGCACTGGGGCCCCAAGGAGTCCTTTGCATTTAAAGCGATCAAATCTCTACTCACCTCCGACGCCGTTTTAATTCAATTCAACCAACGCCTACCCTTGGTTTTGGCCGCTGATGCATCCCCCTTCGGGATAGGAGCTGTCCTTAGTCACAGACTCCCCAATGGCACAGAAGCACCAATTGCCTTCTTCTCCAGGACCCTTTCCATGACTGAAAGAAACTACAGCCAGATTGACAAGGAGGCTCTGGCTGCAGTAGCGGCAGTCAAAAAATTTCACGAATTCCTTTTTGGCCACCATTTCGAACTCATTACAGACCACAAGCCACTCTTGGGACTTTTATCGGGAGACAGGCAAACTCACAAGGTCTGTCCCCCAGGATGACCAGATGGACATTGTTTTTGGTGGCCTATTCGTTCAAGCTGGTCCATCGCCCGGTAAGACTTTAAGCCACGCAGATGCTCTCAGCCGCTGCCCTTTACCGACCCCAGTTGAAGACCCAGCTCCGGTGCACGCGATCTTCGAAGTCAACGAACTTAAGCTACCTGTAACTGCTGATGACATCGCGGCACACTCCAAGAAAGATAGACTAATCGCCCAGGTTCTGGACTGGGTGGGAAGGGGTGGCCGGAAACAAAATGTTCAGTTGATTTTGTCCCATTTAAAACACGTCAACAGGAACTATCAAAACTCCAGGGATGCCTGCTGTGGGGTACCAGAGTCGTTGTTCCATCCACCCTTCAATGCACCCATATTGAAGGTGCTGCACGAGGGCCATCCGGTATCGTGCGAATGAAGGTGTTGGCTCGCAGTTACGTATGGTGGCCCGGATGGATTTACGATCAGGATCGCAGAGTGGGTAAGCTCCTGTAAACCCTGTCAGGAATCCAGAGCAGCCCCACCTGCAGCCTCACCCACAAAGTGGGAAAGTGCCAATGCCCCTGGTCACGGTTACACATCGACCTGGCACGGTCCGGTCCATGGCAAGACTTTCTTGGTGGTCGTGGATTCGTGTTCTAAATGGATTGACGCTGCCCTTGCTCTCCCACGCACCACCACGCAGGCAGTTGTCAAAGCCCTGACCAGACTTTTTGTGACTCATGGACTCCCGGACACGATAGTCTCTGACAACGGGCCGCAGTTCTCGTCCTGCGAATTTAGCAGGTATGTCATGAACCTGGGCATCCGACACGTCCTCACGGCCCCCTTTCACCCTGCTAGTAATGGGATGGCGGAGAGAGCCGTCAGATCGGCCAAGGAGGCACTAGCCAGATTCGGGTCAGGAAGACTGGCATTCCAAGTTATCCCATTTCCTCCTCAGCCAGCATACAACCCCATGCACTAGCACTAACAAATCCCCGGCTGAACTGTTAATGGGGAGACGTTTAAGAACCACTCTTGACAGGCTGCATCCCCACTACTGTCCTGATACCCCTTTGGGTTCTGACAGCCAGGTGCGAGACTTTGCCTTGCAGGACCCAATCTTCGCAAGGAACTATGCAGGAGATCCATTGTGGGTGCCAGGGCGGATTGTGGCTATCACTGGTCCAAGGTCCTACCGGATCCAATTAGAAGACGGTTGAGTATGGCGGAGACACCTGGACCAACTACGCAGGCGGCGGAGTGACCGGAACAGCGGTGAGCCAGATCCAGCAGCCAACCCGCGAATCCTCTCCCAGGTTCCAGAGGGAAATTCCCTGAGGGACCAGACATTTCCACGCGAACAAAGGGAGCCGAGAGCGGACCTGGACGGCCGGCCCGAAGCTCCTGCACGTCCACCCTGCGGAAGCACTGACCGTCCAGGCCGAGACGTTCTACCGAGCCAACCCGAACGAGGGGAGACTTCTCGATCCCTGGATCCAGTGCCAATCCCAGAGGGCTCCACGGCGGCCTCGGAGCCGCGCTCCTTGGACTCGATGCCAACCGGCAGTTCTCCTGAGCTACGACGTTCGGGTCGCCAGCGAAGTCCTCCATCATACCTCAAAGACTATGCATGCACCCAGCCAGGGGGGAGGGGTGTTATGTCCTTGGAACTGGTTGGAGTTCCCAACCAGGTCCGCACTTTAGGCAGGAGCATCAGCAGCTCCCATTGGTTGGCTCCGTTTGACAATCGGCTATAAAAGCCGGCTGCCGGACGGAGCCAGCCATTGTTGTTCTCCAGCAGTCTGCCTTGTTAGCGGGCAGGCACAACAACCCTTTATTCCCCCGAATAAAGCCTTTACTTGTATGCTCTGGTCTTGGCCTCGTTTGTCCCTTCGCTCTACAACAGACATGACCTGCTGTTAGGGTGGCATGCCTTCCTCTGGTATAAGGGAACTAAAATGCAAGGGTATTTTAGAAGACATTATATTCGAGAAGCATTGTTTCTAAACTGGGAGAAGATAAAAAAACAATATTATTTAAAAATTCTGCTATGGTTATCTACTATTGAAGCTTTTTCCTATCCAATAATATATCAAAAGGAACAACAGTTAGATATGGTGAGATATTGAATGAAAAGGGTGAACTTAAATCTATGCAAGCGTTGGAAGAACAAGGTGTAAAAATGAATTGTTTTTCATATTTGTAAATACAATCTAGATTTGATAAAGATGTTAAAACAGAAGGTATTTATGACTGATTTAGATAAAATTTTGACAGGTACTGATGAAAAAGTAATAAAAAAACTTTATGGACATTTGCTAGAGATTAAATTAGAGGAAGAACAAATAAAAGAAACAATGATTGCATGGGGGGAAAATTTAGGATATGGGATTGATTTAAATAAATGGCAAAAATTGTGGTTTCAAAATTATAAAATGACAATGTCAACTGCATATAAAGAAAATTTGTATAAGATGTTTTACAGGTGGCACTTGCAAGGATGTTCAAGAATAAATCAGATAAATGTTGGAAATGTCATCAGATACCTGGTTCATATTACCACATGTGGTGGACATGCAAAAAGATATTGGACTATAATCCACACATGGTTGGAAAAAATGATAAAACAACACATAGACTTTAAACCTGAGATATTTTTATTGGGAATTATACCAGAAATATATTGTAAAGAATTGAAATATTTGATTGTAAATGTTTTAACAGCGGCTAGAATTGTATTTGCTAAGAATTGGAAAAATGAAAAAATACCTGTGCAGGAGGAAATTATTAAGAAAACCATGGACTGTGCTGAAATGAGTAAATTGACATTTGAAATTAGAGAACAAGAGGATAAACAATTTTATATGATATGGGGTTTATTTTATCAATGGTTAAATAAAAAGACATGGTAAAGAAATAGATTAGTAAGCCTTACAATAAAAGTTAATAGACTGATAAAGAATACAATATAAAATATATAACCATTGGATGAATGTATAAGATTAAATCATAATGAAAATTAGAATATCTCGTATAAAATGATGGAAAAATAGTCAAATGAATGTTTAATAATTGATATTATATAAGCACAAGCTAGACAGATAAGGTGAGAATTTATATAATTTGTGAGTAATGGTAAAAAAAGGATAGCACAAAAGATTGTAACCAACTGATACATTGTATGTATATAATTGAAAGAGGGTTTTATGTTTTTATGTTTTGTTCGTATGTTTGTTGTAAAAAATAAAAACTTTGTTTAAAAAAAAAATCTTCATCTTTTTTACTTTCATCATTCAAGACCCAAACTCTTAACATTGCTCACCAATCTTTATAAAAAGATAAGAAAAGACTGCACTTTATACTACACTGGTGAGACTACACTTGGAATACTGTGTTCAATTTTTCTCATAATAATGCAAACAAGATGCTGAGATCCTAGAAAGAATGCAGGAAAAGCAACAAAGATGATAAGGAGTGTAGTCTAATGAAGAGAAGATTAGGGGTGATATGATATCAGTCTTCCAGTACTTGAGGGGCTGTTACAGAGAAGAATGGATTGATCTTTTCTCCAAAGCTGATGATAACACTGAAGATGTTATCTAGTTTGGGTAATGAAATGTCTGCAGGAAAATAACCAACCTCAGAGGCATAAATGACCTCTCATTTCCACTCTGAGCTACAAATATTTTCCTTTATTGATTCTCCAAAACTCCTGAGGGCAGGACAGGAAGTAATGGTTGGGAGATTATTAAAGAGAAATCTAACCTAGACTTAAGGAAAGTTTTGCTAACAGTGAGGACAATTAATCAATGGAATGGGTTACCTTCAGAAGTCATTGGAAGTTTTCAACAACAGATTAAAAAGCCATTTGTCTAGAATGGTGTAGCATCTCTTGCTTGAGCAGGGGTTTGGACTACAAAGCCTCCAAAATCCCCTCCAACCCTATTATTCTATGTTCTACATTCTATGATCTGTTCTTTGGAGCACAATGAGGGATTGTGCACAATTAATATATCTAAGATGAGAATTAGTCTGACTTTCCAAAACACAGAGCTGCTGCTGAATAAGAATTTCCAAATGGGCTGACATCAATGTCTAATCAACACAAAACAATATGAAGCAAATGTTGGATGGAAACTGATATTACTTTGGTTTTAAATGCAAAACTGTGTAATGATATTGATCTCTGGAAATATGTGCAACTGGTAATCATATTTGAATAAATTTTGGCAGGGGAATGGACGAAAGGTGAGCAGTGTATTTCTTTCTCCTAAATGTCTAAGATAAACAGGTAATTTGAGGTCCTCAATATGTTTAATCAATTCACATCCATCCCACCTAACATGATAAATAACAAGGGATTTATAGTTATAGTCCACAATACCTGAAGATCATTTAATAGGTTTTTTTATGCTTGCAGCACATGTTTTTCATTAGACTATTTGAAATAATTGTGTGCTTAATTTTTAAAAATAATATCACAAAGGCCTTAACACAGGAGTGTCAAACTCAAGGCGCACGGGCCAGATCCAGCCCACAGAGTCCTTAAATTTGACCCACAAGTTCAGCCTGGAAATATCAAAGAACCAGCCTGTGGTGCATCTGGTGGCTAAAATGGGCTCATTTTCACCCTTCATGGCCTCCTGCAGCACTCTGACAGCCGAAAGCGGGGCAAACCCAGACCAAACCCAGACCAAAAATGGCTAACAGAATGCTGCAAAAGGCCCGGAGGGTGAAAATGAAGCACAGACCCCCCCCCCCATGCCCTGTTTTGACTGGCAGTAGGCAGTCTGGCCCACAGAGAAGTACTATAATGCTGATCCGGCCCTTGAATAAATCCAGTTTGACACTCCTGCCTTAACAGAACTGAATCTGACAGTCATGTCAATTCCATCCACTAGAGGGCTGTAGCAAACATTCAGCAATTTCAGTGCAAATAGTAATACTTACACATCCCAGTTAGGAATAAAAATCCAGATGGAGATTATCCTGACTCTGGATCATTACAGCATAAAATTTTAATTTATTATCCTATGTATAAAACAAGGAAATTATTACTAAGACTAACTAAATTCGTAGATTATCATGTTTAGTAGATTGGCAATGCATTTTTTTCAAGTTTGCTGCAGAGCATAAAAAATATTGATTCAGGGTGTTTTTTGTAAAGTTGGATTGCTCTGAGAGATTCAGATATAGTCAGTTTATTCAAGTTAATTCCCAGGTTAGTTTCTGTATGAATATTTCAGGGGTGGGCTTCAAAAATTTTAGCAAAGGGTTCTCTGCCTGGCTACTGAGAGGGCATGGCTATGGTGAGGGTGGCCTAGTCAGCCTCCTTCACCACGGTGGCAGGGGTTGTTTTTGCCCTCCCTAGGCCCCGGACACTTTTCTTGAGCCTCTGGGAGGGTGAAAATGGCCTACCCAGGCTCTGGAAGCTCTTTGGAAGTCAGAAATGGGCCCTTTTCTGGCTTTCCTGAACTTCTGGGCGGCTTGTTTTTCACCTTCCCCAGCCTCTGTGTGCGCCCTGCACATTTTTGAAAATAGATCAAGATTGCAAGCATTTGTCCATGCAGCTATCAGGAATCAAGCCCAGCTCAGTGATGCAACTTATACAATGGTAAACAAGAAATATTTCAATGTAAAATAGAGATACATGTATGTAAATATAGGAGTCTTCCTAGGAACAATAACAGTTATGACTATGATGTTGATATTTGTTGGATTTTCTTAAAGAACACCTGTTATTTAACCTTTTGGTAAGAAAGTAAACAGTTTAAAGAAAGTAGAAGACAGACAGGTTGCAGATGGCTGTTTAATGACTGTAAACATCCATTCTGCTCCTTGAATACTTTTCTGAAAGCTTATCAAAGCATCCATTTTTCAGAATCAAAATATATGTTTTTTTATAAACATCTTTATAAAAAATAGGATTAAAGAAACTAAAAGAAATCAGTCACTTCTCCAACTTCTCAAAACAGAGAAAGGATTCTAAAAGGGGTATTATGTTATTAAATGTCCCTTAGAAAAAAGAAATTTGGGAATTGGATTAGGCAATACTGCTACTATCCTACCATATGTTGTTGGGTATCAACTCAATAAAGGAATAAATCTCATAGAATCCAATGAGACTTTTATTTGAATCAAAGTTATAACCTATTTGTGTGCAGCTCCATGATTTATATCTACATCCTTATGGTTGAATGCCACTTATGTGGCACTGCTGAACTTAATTCACGATAGTTTAAAATATTTTATATGTCTGTAATACTTTATAGCATTATAAACAAACAAACAAATAATGTAGTTAACATCCCCCTTGTTTTTACAATATCCCTGAAAAGAACTGTAATGTGTCTTTCCTTTTTTTAAATACAAAATTGAGATAAATGAATCCATTAAAAAGGAAGACATTTGGACTTCTTTTAAATAAGATTGTAGCTGACAAACTCATTGCAACATTAGTGAACATTTAAATATTCATTAGCTAACTGCTTCTAATCTCCCGTCAACAGATTTTACCATCTCTATTGACAATTTTAAGGTGGCCCTTGTTCTGAGGAAATGGAAGGTTAGAGGGGAGCGTTCAGTCAGCTGTAAAATCATATTAACACAGATAGGAGAGGAATAATCTCTGTAGAAAAAGCAAAAGTTTCTTTTAGCTATTTAGTGCAATTACATTAAAGATAGATGTGGAAGAAGGGTTCTATATCAAAGCTCACCTACAAATGCTGTCACTTTATTAGGCCATCAATATTTTGTCAATTTTGTATCTAAAAGGATAAGAACTGACACATTCAACTAGAAAGAAGTTCCCTGAGGATGGGCTCCAGCATAAGGCCAGCACAGAAAGCTCAGAAGACTAAACCTCTTGCCCCAGTGACTGACCCAGATCGGAACCTACAGGATAAAAACCCTTTGGGAGGAATAGAAGTTCTTTCCGTTGAAAATGTTATTTCCATTCCAACATAGATGCCCCCAAACATTTTGTTTCCAAAATCCACAGAATTTAAGACAAATGAGGTAATATCAGAACCTTGCAAACATAGAATCCCACAACTGTTCCCCCCCCTGCCCTAGCAGTAAAGATATATCAACAATAACAAATGAGAAAAAAAAAGAATTTGCTGCCCTTCCACAACAATCAGATCAGATCATAGAAGAGACTGCCTGACTCTAAGGCAAGGGTGTCAAACTTAAGGTCCACGGGCCACAGGGTGCTTAGATCTGGCCTGTGGGGCCACCCTGCAAACAGCAGGAAGGCCTAGAGGAATGTTGTCCATGGGGTTGCGATGGGCCAGACACGACTTCACAACTAACAACAACAATGCAGGAAGCATATTACAGCAGTAATGGGAGACTTTAATAATCCAGGTATCAACTGGGAGACCAATTCTTCAGCAAGTAGGAGATCAAACAGATTCCCTTCACCAACCTAGCAGATAATTTTATTATCCAAAAGGTAGAGGAGGAAATTAAAAATAAAGCTATACTGGACTTAATTTTTACTAATAGACAAAAAGTGATAGAGGGAGTTGAAGTTGCTGGAACTTTGAGTGAAAGTGACCATCATACTGGAATTCAAGCAATAGAAAATAATCCAACCACTGTCTTAAACTTTAAAAGAGATAATTTTAACAAACTCAGGTAGACCCTGGGAAAGTTTCCCTTGAGGAAAATCATAAAAGGGAAAACAATTCAAGAAGCATGGGAAACTCTGAAAAATGCAATCATAAAAGCCCAGTCCAGTGCAATACCTCTCAAAAAGCAAAATAAGAAATCCAAGAAGAAACCATCATGGCTGCACAAAGATCTCTCTCACAAACTGAAAGACAAAAAGGAGAAGCACAGAAAATGGAAAGATGAACACGTAACTAAGGCTGATTATCAACAGATAGCTAGTACATGCAAAGACAGTCAGGAAAGCAAAAGTTCAGAATGGACTAAGGTTTGCTACAAAAGTCAAAATAATAATAAAAGTTTCTTTCAACATATTAATAACAAGAAAAAAGTAAAGGTTTTCATGAGCTGTAAGCCATAATCATCTCGATTATGACAAATCATGGCTTGAACTATCTTGCTTTGCATGTAATGAGTCTATCTCATATATTAATTTCACCTTTTAAATTGCATTACTGAAATAAATGAACTTTTGCATGATATTCTATTTTTTTGAGTTTCACTTGTATAGTATATTCAGCATATAGATTGAATATCCTAGGGAAAGTTCCAGTATGGGAAGGAACCAGCCTTTTTTTTTTTTTTTTTTTGCTTTTTGACTTGTGTATATATTTCAGCTTGGGACTTTTTTTGTATTTTTTTTCTTTCTCTGTTATTCAATATACATCACTAATAAGTCTCATATTCCTTGATCTTTTATAAAGCTAGTTGAACATCTGGCATCTCATATTTTATGTAGGGCTGTAACCTGCATGATCCTAAGCATTAATTGGCTAGCATGTGAAATTATGGGTATTGTATGATAGTTTACACACTCTAATATGTCTTTATTGATGTTGTAATGTAGATTGATCTTTTTCTGTTTGCAGACCATGGTGTCTTTTCAGTGTGCTGGCATAAATTAGTTAGAAGTTTTAGTGATTATTTCTCTGTTGCTTATCTTATTTTATCTTATTTCTCTGATTATTTCATTAGCTCACCTGTCCTTTTAACTTGGTAATGTCTGAAATAATGTTTTAATTTTATCTTCTAGTACTAGAAGTTCTTATAAGGAGGGAATATGTTCCAACCAAAAGTATGGTAGAACAGTGTCAGCCTAGAACA